>NW_020955609.1:6984-55717 GCF_003031625.1 Empidonax traillii | reverse complement strand
GTATTTTTAGTGACACCCTACCAGAAATCCTGCTGAAGATAAAGACTTATTTTTGGTTAGTTGGAATTTCTTCTAAATGTACTCTTCAGATAAGTGCTCACTCTCATTATTCAGGTCACCAAGAAAATCAGGGACAGATCTGTGTGAGATAAGACTTTTGAACATGTAGGGATAAAAGAGATGAGAAGTTAAGACAGCTAAAGTGATGGTGAAACTGGTATCTTTATTGCATATGTCGGTGTTCTTCTGAGTCCTACAAGAACTATGACACAAATTGTCTTACGGTTAAGCACACAACAGAGAATATATCCCTGATTACTAAGGGGAAAGAAAGACCTAATTAGTCATTTCCAGGCAGGTCACAGCAGCTCAATGCCCCAACATGGCAGGGCAGGTTTGAGTGCCCATCCTACTTCAGTTGTGCCCCTTTACCCTGCAACAAAACCACACGAATAAGAGCATAACTGTTATTCCCATGTCTTACTTCCAGCCCAGGACTTGCCCTTGAACCACCTGCAAGCCACATCCAGAAGGGGCATCACAGACCAAACACTCTTGCTCTCATATCCTATTTATGTATCTGTAAATGAGCGGTATATGTACTATGTTTGACAGTAAGTATTTCACTCTTCTTTTTCCTGCCTCATCAGAAACATTGCTATGCTTTTCCATTATGGCCTGAGCTAAATCTAAGGAAGAGGTCCCATCCACTCTCAAACCCCTGGTCATGTGGTCTAATCACTTGCCTTGTGCTGCTCCTAGAATTCACCTGGTGGTACTCTAGGCCAACTCTCTCGTTATACAAATAATTAACCAAGCCCCCAAATGAAATAAAATAAAGATGTGCATGGAGACGTTGCTCAGTGGGTTGAGTTAGTTCATGGAGTGGTTAGACTAATTCTCAAGTGAGTCCTTAGGATAAGGGAATGAGAGAAGAGGAAGGGAAGCACATTTCGCTCCTTCTGCTATTCAACTGATTGATAATACAAAGTAGCATCCTCAGAAAAGAGGAAACACACAGAAATTATTAGTCTTACATTCTCTGTTCAGTATACAGCACTGTTCCAGATGCTTTTTGTCAAACCAAAGAACCAGTTGAACTGCTTAATTGTCTTTTAAATCAGACACTTGGGATTGATTTTCAGCGACTACAGACAATCCAAATATATAGCTCCAGTTTTAAATGCTTGGCTGAGTACTCAGCTGAATGCAACAGCTTTCCTGACTGAGAGGAAGATAAGCCATTCTTCTCAATTGATGATCAGATACTACCAGCTGGAGTAAAAAGCTGCCATTAATTTGTTGGTGACATGAGTTATAATAAAAGAATTAATGATCTGTAAGAAAAGCCTTGTCACAGTTCTCTATCCCCAAAAAAACAAGCACACGCCATCATGACAGGTACTAATTGGTATCCTTGCTGTTTGTTACGAAAAAAATTGAATGAATAAGAAAATGTGACCATTATTTAAACTGTAGATCTGCCCTTCCTAGGCTGAAGAGAAAGGTACTTTTTTGGCTGTCCATAGGACACTGCACCCATGCCAGGGACAACTGGAGAATTTCTCTAAGGATATTCAGCTGTTCCATTTGTTTAGGAACAGGATTACTATTTAGTAACATGTTTACTAAATGTAACAATTAATAGAAAACAAAACCTTACGATGTATAGCACTGATGGATTCAAGAAAATTCCCCTTCAAAGTTATATAAATATTATGAAATATTTACACTTTCTATAGTTAAATAAAATTATTTAGTTAGAAACAAACAGCTCAAACTGGAGATACTGTTGTCCAAATCAAACTTTTTCCTCAAGCCACCTGATACCAGTAATTATTGCAATAATTACTGCAAAGAGTAGATATGAGAGCAATTCTGAGATTCATACTTTTCTATCTTTATTCACTTGAAAAGAAGACACACATAAGCCTTCATATATTCTGCCCTGTAAAGGCCATTTTACTTTTTTTTTTTTCCTGAACTGCGGTTTTACCCACAGCAAATATAGAATTCAAGCCCAATAAGTAAACACTTAAGACCAGTCACACGGATAACTAGCAGCACCTTTTCCAATCAGCACACAAATCTGTGGCAATCTGGTTTGGGCTGGTTTTCCATAAGTACCAGAGACTTAACGGTCTGAAAAATATAGAATATCTGGAAGTTCACTGTAACATTACAACCCCTTGCTGATGTATGCCCAGTACCTGGGGCAGGTCAAACTGAGAAGCTTCCAAGGCCAGAGTACTGATTACTTTTTGATTGATAAAATATTTTTTTAGCCCAGTTTCCATATAACGAGCAGCAATCTCCATGCACAAGTGCCTGCCCTGACAATCAGTTATTCACCTGTTAACTGCTGAACTTGTCACCCAACTGTAAGGTTTTCAAAAATGGGGTTTGATTTCCTTTAAAACAGACTGCTGAACAGAAAAAAAACCAAGTCTACCAGTGAGGCTTGTGGAGGGCTGCATCTCAGCTTCACCAGTTACAAGTCATCAGCCAGAGGTGTGCTCTCTGGGGACACAAATCCCTAAGAAAACGAACTTCCCTGGGTTTCCTCAGTTTGGTTTCTCTCCAGTACGGTCTCTGGTAGGCAACAAGAGAAAAACACTTGGCAACAGCCAAGGACAGTCACTATAACCTCCTTTTTGCTGAACTGCACCATCCTAACCTCCACAAACCCTCAGGCAGCTCCATTCTAGTAGAAAAAGCTTTTGCGTAACTCTGCATCCAACCTAGCTGTCTGTGGCAGTCTCCTGGCCACGCACAATCTCAGTATCACCAGGCAGCTGTGACTGGTCCTGAACTCTCCCTGCTGTCACAGCCCATCCTGGCCTGTGCCAGTGCTGGAGACGGCTGCCTGCCCCAGTCTGAGCATCCTCCGAAAGGTGAAACAAACTCCCACACCCAGTACAGCCTGAGTCTTCCGCAGCTGCCCTGCAAAACTAGGAAAATGTATCACATGGGAAACAGTAAAGTTGAAGAGGAAGTTTAAAGGAGTAAGTCCAGACAGCTGTCTCTCAGATTACTAATTTTTCCTCTTTGTGCAAATTAGAGGAATGGTACTAAATCTTAGAAGAAACGGGGTTCCCCCACTGCTGCGTTGCAATGTAGGGAAGTTGGAAAGCTTGCTCTGAGGGTCTGTAGATGAACGGGGGCCGCAGCTGACCCGCCGGCAGAAGATGCTGAAGCCCCAGTTACCCTCTCCTCCCTTACGTCTCGGATACCCTGCACAGCTCCAGCCGGGGAGCGGGACTGGGCTGCGCTGCCCTCAAGGGGACTCGAACCCAGCTAAGGCAGAGCCCTACCGTGGCTGTCCCGGGGCGATGGGAGCGCATCCCCCCACCCCACTTTCCACTCTTCCGCCCCCTCCTGCTCCGGAGAAGGAGCCGTCGGGCTGGCACGATGGAGGAAGCGGCAGGGACGGGTTCCGCAGGGGGCTGCACCCCGGAGCTCCCTGCGCGGGGCAGCGCGGCGGCTCTTACCTCCGTGCCGGGCGGTGGCGAGGAGCCTCGGAGGCGGCGGGGCGGCGGCGTTGGCCGGGGGTGGCCGAGGGGCGGCGGCGGCGGGGCGGGGGTCTGTCTGCGAGGCACTGCCGCCGCTGTAGCGCCGGGAGATCACCCGGTCCCTCCGCGGCGGGCGGGGCGGCAGCGGGCGGCCGTCGTCGCCCAGAGCTTGGAGGAGGATGTCGAGGAGCGCCCCCCGCTCAGCTCCGGTGGCGGGCACGTCCCTGCCCTCGGCGCCCGGCGGCGGCGGGGCCGAGGCCAGCAGCAGGAGCACGATGGCGGGCAGCGCCTGGCGCTTCTTCGCCCCTCGCATCTCTGTGGCGCTGGGAGGAGGCAAAGAGCGAAGGCGGTCAGCGCCGGGCCCGGCCCGCATCCTGCCCGCCCGCCCCCCATGCAGCGCCCGGGGGCACCCCCTCCCGCCGCTGCCGCACGCTGGGCCGGGCTCAGCCCTCCCGGTGCGGGGACCCGACGGGCAGACCCCGCCCGGCCCCGCCAGCCCCCGGGCTGTCCCGCCGCGCTCGCCCGGCTCCCCGGAGGGTGCGTTTATAGACATGGATTAGGGGAAGGGTATTAATCCCGCCACACATATTCGCGGTACAGGGTTTTGCAGGGGATTTGCTCGGCTCCCTTTGCCCCGAGAGCTCCTGTGGGTGCCTCCTTGCTCCGCCGGCGGGCCAGCCTTCCCACCCGCCCGCCGCCCCCGAGTAGTGCCACACGGTGGTGTTCGAGGGAGAGCGCACGGACGGGCAACTGGACGGAGTTCAGTGAGGGGCGAGTTACATCGGAACTGCTGCAAACCAGGGTGTAAAGGGCAAAAACAATTACAACAGGCAGGGGTTTCGAGAGCGTTGCTTAATGCCCCTAAGTAAGCTATTCTAATTATAGAAAACGGGTAGGATTAAGGGGGAGGGAGGGAAATTCTGTTATTTACAAACTGTTTTATACTTGGCCTCCCGTGCAAATCCTCTTGGGCGAAGAAGTTAATCGGAGACGCAAGGGAGCCGGCTCTCCCCGACGGCTCCGGGCTCTCCCTCCCTCCCTCTGCCGCCGCCGGGGCGCACGGCAAACTCGGGGTGCAACCCGAGGAACGACCAGGGTTTCGCTGCCAGGGCAGCGAAGTGCCCTCCGTAGAGCCGGCGGGCGGCTGCTTACCTTCAGGCGGAGGCGAGTCCGGCTGGGTGCGTGCGGGCCGAGCAGCGAGGTGCTGTGCCGCCGTCGGAGAGCCCCTGTCCCCGCCGAGGCTCCGCCGAGCGCGGAGAGGGGTACTCCGTGCTGCGCCCGGAGATGGGGGATGCGCCCTCCAGGGCCATGCGCTTCTCTTATATAGTCCGCACCGGCGTACTCATTTGAGTACTATCGACTTGAGGTGGGTGGCGGTCGATGGAGAAACCTCTGGTAATCACTCTTGGGCTCAGAGACTCTTTTCTGACAAACTTCCTCCTCCCCGTTTGTCCCCCGGTGGATAGCAACTGAAAGCTGCGTTTGAAGTGACTCTGATCTATTTGTGAAATTAGATTTCCCTGAAGATTGGGAAACGCTTACTAATAAAGCTGCCGGCTCAAGAGATTAAAATGTGCTTTAACTTAGTGGGATTCCCTTGGGAGTACAAGGGAACTATTTTATTCCCTTGATTTCTTATTGAACCAAGAAGCCATGGGCAAAGTCTGAAGTGTGTATAAATTTAGTACTGTTTTGATGGAAAGGAACATGGTAGACTATCTTTGATGGGCAAATTCACAAACTGGGGGTCTTGTAAAAGTTTAACTGTCTGAAACAGCTTTTTTAATTTTTGACAATGAGACTTAACAAAAAGCTGGTAAAAAAATCTACTGACCTGGTGAAACCATTAAACCCACAGGTTAAAAAAATTGCTTCCTAGAGCCCTAAATAAATAAGTAAAAAATTAATAAGATGTCAGCTTTCAGAGAGCAGAGAATGAAGATGGTCTTGGTAGACTGAAAGGCAATACATATTTTTTAAATTATACCAGACAATATTTTGCATTATGACAGATTTTGCAACTATAACTCTTTATCAGAAAGTATCAGGAAGACATTTATTTATAGGAGAGGGAGAAAAAGAAAAATATTTGAAATATCCTTGAAGATGTGAACATGGGGAATTTAGATCTGAAAGAGATTTAAACTATTCTGACTCTGTCTGGCCTATAACATTTCCCTACAAACTCTGTCTCTTTCCCAAAACTCCGTCTTTCATATCCTTCTCTAGTTATCTCAGGCAGGGCATGCTCTGGGCTGTATCTCACCATCGTTGCTGGTGATGGGAACCAGCTTCTTCCCCACATCCTCCTATGCTTGTGCCATCCTCACTCACCTTTGAGGGTGGGGGAGTGATGCAACAAAGATCAGAAATCAAACCAAGTTTAACTAATGAAGGCTTACAAAGGGTTTGATCACACAATTTTTTTCGAGGTCCGAACACTGCACTAAATACACTGGTCTGACCTGTGGATTGCCAGGGTAACAGAAGGGAGGTGTCCTCTCTTTGTCGCTACATGATTTCTTGCTTTTAGATATTTATGGGGGCATATAAGAAGTTTTCTCTGGTGAAGCTGAAGATTAGGTTGAATGAAGAAGGAGGGAGGAACAGTAATAAGCTGATAAACAAAGCAGTATATTAATTAACCAGCCCCCAAATAAATCCCAATGTTTCTTTCCTTTAGCTTTTTGCTTCTTTGCTTTAACTTTGCCCTCAGAAACACATATTGCCACCACAGGATGGAACTGAATTCTCCTCCAGAATTTACCAAAATATTACCTTAATTCAAGATCCTCTGCCCACCTTCATTACTTCTCATGGATTAGGTTTGCATCTTCTACTAGCCCTGGGAGCAGATCACATGGGGAGGAAATCTATGTAACACTGACAAGACAGAATAATTTTGTTGCTCATAAAAAACCCAAAGTCTTTATGAGGTGTTGACTTGAGTCAGATAGCAGAGTCCTCATAAGAATTGAAAGCAGCATTGCAACAGGCAAGCAAATAGTCCCTCTTTTCTCCCCCACATCCTCAAAGAAGATCTAAGAAGTCTGCAAACTTCTATAGCTGACTATGCAGTCTTGATGGACAACATCCTGAAGCTGCTGGTTTGAGATAGTTTGTAACTCCTTCAGCAAAGATTGTCAAATTTCCACCTATAGGCGGTGGATTTCCAAGACATAGATGCTGCTACAAATGCTAAGGCCATTCAATTTTTTTCTTTAATTAGGTATTGATTATTTAGGGGTTTAAAGCTTTGTGTTGGAACCAACTAGGCCCTTTACCATTATGAGCCATTACCCTTGTCCTTTACCTCTGCTGTAACTTGTTTCCCTCCTTTGGAAAAGATGCATTCTTCCTTCCTTGGATGGACATTATATCCATCCAGAGGGCAATGAATTGTTTTATTTATTAGTTTTATGCCAAACAGACTCAACCCAAGGTTGCCTCATTTTGTATCAGGACATTTCTTCCCCCCCCCCCCCCATCCCCCCCCCATAGTATCCTTTGGTATTTTCAAAATACACAAGAAGTCAAGAAAGCAAGAGAGCATCCCTGCAGAGCAGCTTGAGAGGTAGATCCATCAGACCTTGAAGTTAGTGCAATGATTTCCATTCAGTTCTGTGGGATTTGGGACAAATCTTAAAATGAAAAAAAAAAAAAAATAGAACAGCACATCTAAATCACAAGCTTTAAGTAGCTTTTTCAAATTCTTGCTATGCCCAAGAACCTTAAAGATCTTTTTAGAAACAAACAAAAAAACCTCCCCCCCAAAAAAAAAAAGTTTTGTTTTCTATTATTGTGTAAAGCCTTGTCTCTTTTTAAATTGTTTTGATATTTGAATTCACCAGAGATCTATTGATAGAAGAACAACCAGACTCATCTAGAGGATGATTGTTTCACTAATCCCGGGCAATTCTGGCAGGATGAAAACCCATTCTCATTGGTCCTTTTGGTAGTAGCTGTAATGCTCCTCCTCATCATTATATGGAGAAAGAACCTCAGCATGAGGTCTACATCAAAGGGAGCATCTTAAGACTGCACTCAGTATCTTATTGAGGAACAGAAAACCTGTTCATAGTGAGCCTAAATAAGTCAGGTTATTTGCTTCCCGTAGCTAATGGATTTAAACAAGTAAATCACATTATTTTTCCTGTGGCATGTTCTTTTTATTTTCTGATCTGTCTTAGCCACAGGTCTGTCTGATTGAAGTCAAAAGCAAACTAGTTATGTCTAAGTATCACAAGGTTGACAGGAACTCAGAGAGATGATTTAGTGCTTTCCGTTCTTCAAGGCAGAGACAACTGTTTCTGTGTCATCAGGGCTCAGTAAGAAACTTTAATTTTTCTCATGAAGCTCAACACTTCATCGCAAATCCATTAAATGAAAAATTGGTAAATGTTGGTTTAGTAGTGACATTTTACCTCAGGATTTACACTGAAATTTAAAAATTATCTAAATGTATTCCCAAAGCACACAGTCAAATAAAAGACAGACTAAAGCAAAGATTTAAAATTTAGGTGTCTTGCTGTCTCTAAATAAATCTGTCAGCCAAAGATTTTCATGGCCACTCATCTAAATCAAGGAGAAAAACTGTTGAAGTTCATGGGAATTTTCCTGTTGACTTTGTTGAGCAGGGATTTAATGCAGGGTTGTTACTAAAGGAGAGGTGAGGAAGTGAAAAATCAAAACCATGAAAGTATTAGCCAAGGCAATAATTTATAGCTAGCTGTTGCAATTTCTGATAAGTAACAGGGGATTCCAGCTGGTTTTCATATCACACTGTTTCCTTAAAATCAGAGTTTTTACACAGTCATATACATATACGCCTGTTGAGACTACTATACTAGATCCTACTTCAGTGCAGAGGACTTGATCAGATGGTCTTTTGAATACCTTTCGCAGTCATTTATTTCTATGAATATATAGATTTTTCTTTTGCAAATAGCTTTTAAGACACACGACACACTAATGAACCGTGTCACGGGGTAAGGTCATGCAGTTAAAGAAGTGAAACAGTGTTACTAAAAGAGATGTGAGAATCAATGTGCTTTATATATATATCTTAATTTAAAAAAAACTTAGTGTATCTCATAACTTGATGCCATCTTTTGAACATTTTTGACACAGCAGAGAATTGTGGTTTGTTCTTAACTGAAGTTTAGGTAACAGCTTACAGTGGTTATTCCACAGAATAAAGACCATCATAGCAGATTAGTTTTATTACTACCAACCCACCTAAGTGTTTTTAATTACAAAGCTGTCATGATCTTTACTGTCCTTATCATTAAGAAACTCTACCACAAAGTCACCAGCTTTTGGGTTTGAGGGCATTTTGCAATTAAGACATAATGACTAATTTTTGGAGGACCTTTGGCTCCCCTGTGCTCTGGAAAGCAGCTCCAGCTCAGCTGGAAACAAGAAGCAGCTTCTGATACAGATTTCAAGCAATAACCTAAAAACTAACCTTCAAGTTATATAGCAGGAAGCAATGAGGTTATAGGGGAGAAAACTTGGGGGAACAGAGTCTGGTAAGACTGTGAAATAAGTCCTTTTCCCTTCCTTTACTTTTCCTGAAACACGTTCAGTTGTGAAGGTTTTGTTCTGTCTGTAGCTGGGACTGTTCAGCTGAAGGTGGCATACAGGAGAAACTAATGCATTCAAAAGCAAAATCTGGGTCTACAGACATTAATTTCACAAGAATCTAATACAAATAGTTTCTCCTTTAAGAGAGAATGATACTGAGAACTTAATAGCAAGAAATAAGCATTACTTGCCTTTTAAATTGTTCCCTGGACAAAACCTGCTGCAAACTTTCCAAAGAATTAACATGAAAAGACTTTAAAACTCTGACAGATTTTGCAGGACTCAAGAGTGATGTGCTGAGGACAACAGGTCTCGAGAGCTGAGCAGTAACCACTCTGACCAAAGCACCCTATTGAACTGCTTGCAGTCCTTGACAAATGCTGGAACATGGATGATTTGAAAGCAATTCTTTGTATTACCATGAAGACTGACTGTTTAGTTTATCTCAGAAAATATCCAGTAGTTGCTTGGTTTGTTGTCAGCTTCTGATTTTGACCAGAATTACATTTACGAAGAATGTAGCAGACACTTCTCCTGCAGGAATCCTGCAGCAAGCACCTGTTGTTATCTTACCCCATCATCAAACCAAAAACAGATACCAAATAGTCCCACTGGTTTGAGTCCTTCTCTTTTGAACCCAGAGCCTGAGCTCCGTCAAATGCACTGCAAAGACAAAAGTTCTCTTTCCAAGGTAATGACAGATTATTACACCCATCATTATAGCAGTTAAAAGAATTTATTTGCAGATGCAGCAGGTCTAAATCAAATCTCTTGCCTGGAACAGAAGGTATCTTCACCATGTGACCTTTGTGACAGCAGATTCATGACTGAAACTTACTGCCACCACCAAAAAAACAACTGGTGACCAGAATAACTTACTAGAAGAAATCTTTCTGCCCAACATGAGTGGCTGGAGACTAGAGCTCACTGGCCTCCACTGCTGAAGTAATGATCTTTAAAAAAAAAAAAAAAAAATTTGATGGAAATGTTCTATCAGTGATGAAAGAGGAGGCTCAAAAAGTTTTAGGAAAAACTAACTGAAGGAACCACCTCAAATAAGAAAGCCCTCCAGCTCACATTCTTGCTGCCTCTAGAGCAGAAGTTCAGATATTTGATGCCTTCCCTTACATCAAAGACTTTTTTTGATGATCTATTACTTAGGATAAATTTTCACAACGGTCTCTTGTGAATGATCACTGATTTCTTGTCTGATTTCTCAACAGACTATCAAAGTTTCCAGACCTGCTGCACACTGATAGTTTCAATGCAAAAGTTTTTTAAGAAGCATTTGACTTTGCCCAACATGACAGTTTAGTCAAGAACTTCAAAAGTTAACAGGGTCTGAACTCAGCGGATTACACAGTTTACTGAGAAGTTTCATAATAAGAATGTTAGCAGGATAACCTTATTTAGTTGAATAAAATGCACAACAGTCTTGATTTGGGAAGAGATTTTCAGCAGGAATCAATATCAAGAGGTAAAAAAAATTGGCCGCTGTCGCAAGCCAATAGGGGTGCTGGGTCACAGTCAATCAGAATGAAGCCAAATGCAGATTGAAGCTACTTGAGGGTGGATTGCTACCTGAAAAACAGTTTGGCAAAGCAAAGCTGTTTATGTCCAGAAAGAAGAATCTCAGGTAATACTGTTTCTCACTTATGAGACTGCTTCCCAAATCTTGTACTTGAATCACCAATTTCCACCTCAGGAAGATTAACAAAAATTGGAGACAAATATGAAATGTGCTTTTAAGTTTGGAAAAAAAATAGTTTAAAGCAAAATACTCAATCTTATCAGGAAGAACTTTGAGCTTAGTCTAAAAATATCTGCTCAGAAAACAGAAATTCGATGTTAAGGAACTCTTTACTATAGGAACAGTATTGAAATAAACCAACCTGAGGAAGCAGGTTATCCCCTTGCTACAAATGTCAGAATGCTTCTGCCTACCTGACTTAGGGGAAAAATTTCATGATGACTCCAGCCCTGGTGACTGATTTATAGTTGAACCTGTGATTATGATACACTAGCCAAGCAGCTAAGAATATAATAAACTACTGATGGATCTTCTCAAGATACTCCAGCTGTGAAAGTCTCCAGTGACTCAAAGGGAAGGAAAAAATACCAACCTGTTCCTTCTCTGTCCCTCCTGAGGCAAATAAGGCATCAAAGGAACACCTAGGGAATAGTTCCTGTTTTCATCAGGTGGCACAGCTCTGTTAATAGAGGTAGTGGGACCAATGGCTTTATCTTCTGCCTCCCCACATCCTACAGTTTTCTTATTAATTCTCAAAAATTAAATTACAGTTCAAAGCTTGATCTGCTATTTGATAGCGGATTTTGTTTATTTTTTCAAGATGTCCATCCTTTGATAAAAGTTAATTTATAGAAGTCTTACGCCAATGATGGAGAAAAATCACCTTATAACAAATTATATTAGTGTCTTTGGGACTTATAAATAAAACAAATAAACCATTTTATTTGTTAGCATTAGGTCTGAAATTCCTCTAAGGAGCTCGCCACATCCCTAGTCCCAGCTAAAGCTTTTGAACATCGTGTCACTAATAAATTACACATTATGTAATTCATATGTGTTTTTTCTGATAAGTTTGAAAAGAACAAGCATTTAATTTTGCTTTCTCTTCTACTATATTGCAAGACTGGTCTGTTGAAAAACTCAATTCCAAAATTATATAAAAAATAAAAGAACTAGGTCTTCCTAACCCTTTTCAATTGTGTCTCTTTTTGTCCTCTTCTCTTATGCCCTTTCTACCACACTACTTCTAAATCTGGAATCATCAGATCATCATACCTATTCCTTCAACTACCTCAGTTTCTCCTTGGTACACATTTGTTGATCTTGTCTTCCTCTTTTCAGCCATCCATTCCCCATACTGTTCTTTTATCTTTTCATTCAAAATGACATGACACTACAGCTGAAATATCAAATGTGTTCACTCATGCAGTTTTTCACATACACCTTGTGTTTCTAACAAACAGAAAGCCATGTACCAAGCTCTTTCTTACCGAGGTAAAGAAGAAGAAACCACATGAAACACACACAGAATTTCTGCTAAACATTAGTTTTTGGTACCTGAACTATCACAATTTAATACACAAGCTAAGAAACACTTCTAATGTTTTTTGATGATTTAATTTTAATAATTATTTTCTTTTTGTTAGTAGTGATGTGTTTGGTTTTTTCTGTGTTCTTTTTCCAAATTGACTTGGACATTTTTAAGGGAATAAAGATTGACTGACAGAAAACCAAGCTGTGTTAATTACATGGTGTATTGTTGTTGGAGATTATTTTCAGTTTAGTTGAAACTAATATTAAAACTGGAAGTTGTGCTGAGGTTGTACATTCCTTGTTCTGAATTATTGCATCTTTTGCCACAAATCCTGGCAGTGTGACTCTATGGGAGCTAAGCTATGCCTCTCTAATAGCTTCTACTGCATCCCTTTCTCTTCACTGCTGAAGAGGTTTCACAATTCAGGTAACCCACTTTACACCAGTGTCATCTGTCTGTCAAAACTGGGACCACTTCTGGTGTAGAAAGGACCAAATGGAGCAGAAAAAGAAAAAGAAAAAGAAAAAGAAAAAGAAAAAAATAAAATAAAATAAAATAATAATAAAAAAATAAATAAAAAGACAAAACCCCAAATATGTATCAATCCTTCCCAATTGTTGACGTGATTAATATGAGGCACACCATGATCACAGAGTCATAGAATAATCTGAGTTGGAAGGCACCCACAGGGATCATCAAAGTCCGACTGCTGGCCCTGCACAGAAACACCATAACAATTTACACCACATGCTAAGAATGTTGTCCAAACACTTCTTGAACTCTGTCAGGCTTGTGGCTGTGACCACTTCCCTGGGGAGCCTGTTCCAGTGTCAAACCACCCCCTGAGCGAAGAACATTTTCCTAATAATCCACCTAACCCTCTCAACATGGCATCATACCATTCCCTCTGGTCCTGTCACTGGTCACCAGAGAGAAAAGGTCAGCGTTGGCCCTTCTGCTTCCCCTCGTGAGGGAACTGTAGATTGTGGTGAGGTCTACCCTCAGTTTCCTCTTCTCCAGACTGAACAGAGCGTGTGATGCTGCATTAGAGATTAAGTCAGTCCCGAATGTGCTTGCTTGGCTGCTCAGAAGCAACCTTGCCTGCAGTACGGCCTCTTCCAAGACTCGAGGAAGCTGTTGATCCTGCTCTGACAGACAGCAAAATGCAGGGGGTGACAAGTGGCCAGGGCATATGATTTCCAAATGACGAATCAAAGACACAGAGACAGGGGAGATTTGCCCTCTCTAAAGTAACATCCCAAGGCATTGGGGAAAGGTATTTATTACTTTTGTTGGTGACTACTTTTTACATGATAAATGCCTATTTGGAGAGGCTTTTTTTTACCAGAATGACCATAGCAGGTATGTGCTTGACAAAAAGGACAGAGAGGGCAGCCTACAAAGTTCACCTTCAGGCGAACCCAGTGCTTAGTTTTGCTTCTCCACACTACTCCACTCTTCATAACTACAAATTAGCATGAATATTTATTATACTTTGTTAAAATCTTTCTTCGTTTGGCCCATTTTCCTGAGGCAGTGAATTCTCACCTGATTATTTGCCTGTAGCTTCATGCACAATTTAAACCAATAAAATTTGGAAGAGATGCCAAAAAAGATCAGTGCCATACACCAGATGCTTCTGGCCACTAAATTTCTGCCCCTGCACTGCCACATCTGTTAGGTGGGCACAAGAGTTCAGGTGTTTGCTTCTGAACTGCCTCAAGAAACTGACTTGAGCTGAAATTAATTCCTAATGGCTGATTCCTCTATGCAGCCCACTGTATAGATTACAAATCCTCTTGTAGATATGAAGAAGTGGATACCATCAAGATGTCTGGTAGCAAGGGCACAGCAGGATGGCATCTTCCAGAAGCAAAGATGACTTCTAGTGTTCACAGCTTAGTGGTTCCAGATGAGACTGGTGCCCTCTGCCCATCACAACAATGTTTGATTTCATTGGACATTTCAACCATTTTAATAACTGTATAATAACAGTTAAATATATTCTCATATTTTTCTAAACATAAAAGAGAAAGGCAGAGAGAACAATTCATTAGTGCATGGAGAACAAAAGGAACTAAAGATTTTTGTGAGGGATGCCCTGCTCCTCTGTTGTCCTTCCAATGTCAAGAGAGAATTGACTCAGCAGGACATGGACCCAGTACTGCATTCACTACTGCTCCATTTCTCCTGTCTTATCTCCTGTTTTCCTCCTCCACAATTCTCATTTCATTATCTTTGCAGGGATTTGAATATGCTGCTGAGCAAACTCCACAAGGCACCTGCAGCAGCAGTTCTAGCACCCACCTGCTAGGCAACACTAAGACACGTAAAATCCAACAGAAGGTTAGACAAAGGCTATATTTCCAAAACTCTTTCTTCCCTACACTTCTAAAGAAAAAAACTATTAAATAGGTTCCATCTGCCATTTGTGATGGTTTAGACAGTTCATAAAACACTGTGAAACTGTGTTACTATAGCTAGTGGATCTAAGATAAGCAGATCTTCTTGGCAAAGACCTTTAGCTGTTTGAGGAGGAAGACTAAGATTAGGGATAGCCTGTCACACTGCCTGCCTGCAACATATGGACCTTTACTAAATCTGATTTGAGCAGGTTTAACTTATTTGGATATAAGCCCTACTAAATATTTGAAGAGCAATTTAGATTAAAAAAACTAAAACACAAATATTCTCTTTTTGTTTTGTATGACAAAGTCTCAGCTTTTTAAGACAGAAGAATAAATACTGCAGATAATGCTTGAAAAGAAAGAATATAGATGTCTCTGACAAAGGACTCCAGTGACACAGCTGAAGTATTTGTACTCGGTTATCTGAAGCAGCTACCTATCTGAAGTGAGTTTTGCAGCTACTTTGATCCTTAGCTCAACTTTCCTCCAGTAGAAAATTACTTAAACAACAAAATAATGGAGAAATACAAAAGGTCTTCATTGTCCCATTAGGTGTCATTGCCTCTTTCAGTCCTATTCATCTCTCTTTGGTCTTTATAATCTCTTTTTATATTGTCAGGTTCATTGGCAGAGATCTCTTTCCCTCTCTATGGAAAGCTTCTTTTCTACTATTATTATTAACAATAATAACGCTGAATGAGTCAAGGAGAAAATTTAAGTAGGAAGGATAACAAGCTGAGCGGAGGAGGTAGGAAAAAAAATCGAAAACACTTGAGTGACTGCAAAAACTGTGATTCGGGGAGGAGGAAAGATGCAAGGCACGGAAGGGTTAAAAGAGGAGGAGAAGAAAGTCTGAGTCAATGCAGAGTAGGAGGATATGATTAAGAAGAAATCAAAAAGTTGAATGTTAAAAAGAAGGAAGAATTTTCTTACAGTGAAATCAGAAGGATAAGAAATAGAAAGATAGAGAAAATCCTGAATAGGCTGAAGGAAGGAAGTTGTGCTCCACACCTTTTCTACAATGAGAAGGAATTGAAGCAAATTAAGAAGAAATGAAGGAATTTGAATATTCTAGGTAGAGAAGAAGAAATGGGTAGTGAGTTAGGGTAGGAAAGGAAATTATAAAAAGTAAAAAATATGTGTTTGCTATATGGAGGGGAAGGAGCTGAGATATTGGTCTAAATACTATATTCACCATAGAAAATGATGGGATCTTTTCACTGAAAGAGTTAAGTTAGAATTGAACAACTGAAAAGGGAAGTAAAAAACTCAAGCAAACAATTTTTATAAGGTAAGGGAGAGGGGTTTGCAAGGGAAATACTGCTTAAAATATAATAATTTATGGAGAAAGATCATTGTCAAAATGTCAACATATACATACGTGCAACAGATACAGATAGGTCAGATACATTTCTTACATTCTTCTCAAATATGAATTGTCTTAAATAGATTCTTTTCAGTTTGTTAGTTGGATTTTATGCTATTAACTAGCTGAAAAAATCCCAGAGCAAAACATTTGCTCTGGCATAGGGCAGTTCAGTGGCATTTGGTTTGCTACTGAGACAAAATAAAGATGATGAACTTGGCTTTGCTCTTACATAACCACAAGTGATGTTCTTTAGCTATTATCTGCTCTTGCAACAACCCTAAGCTTTTATAAATTGACTCTGGCCATTTCTGAAGCATGACACATCCATAGCTTTCTAATGTCTCAAAGCTAAAGACATTGGCTCATCAGGAACTCCCCCTAAATTCCTCCCATTCTCTTAGATAATTCTTATCCTTCTGAAATGCTCTGCTTGCTCATTTCTCTCAATACCCGAGTGCCTTTCACTCTAGTCAGCTTTCAGTACCTCTGTGGCTCTCTTTTCATTTTTCTTGAGTCTCATTTGAATAAGCACATTTTGAAAGTATGTTGAGGACACATTAATGCAGTCATAGCTAAAGGACACATTTGAGAAGAGCAGTTCTACATGCCACAGAAACACCAAAGTGCATTAGTTTTTGTCCCTGAAGGATCATACCGATTAAACAGGACATACGGATCCTGTAGGTGTCTATAAAAAATTCAACAGAAATAATACAGGTTGCCTTTGACAAGGCTCTACCCAGCTGGCTGGCAGTGGGGTGGGCAGGTTGCCGGCTCCCAAGAATCCTCCTGTTGGCAGCTGGCTCCTCGGGCAGCCAGCAAGTCAGCATGGCAGCTGGGCATCTGAGCTTCCAGAAAAGCAGTTGGAGGGGTGGGAAGCAAGAGAGTTTGGCAGCTAGAAAATCAAGAGACATTCCCACAAAAAGTGTCACGTTTCTGACTTTTCATCCTGATCCAAGAGGAAATACACACACGTGTGTGTACATGTGTCTCTATATATGCAAAAAAAAGGTCTTACATATGTATGCCTATGTATTTGTACACCTATCTTAAAATGCTATTTCTTGTGCGAAACAAAATCCTTATTCCAGCTGGTCATAATGAATTGTCATTGTTTTCTGCCATGAAGTCTCTAAGTAGGCAACTAAAAGCCAAAATCAGGGAAGCTAATTTCAGGGAACCCAGCTGATTATAAAAAATGTCATGACCTTGTCACTGCACATTATTACAACTAAATATGGTCCAGGGTATGGGCTTAAACCGATAGAGTGCAGCTTTTTTAGTCCTGCATTAAACAATCATCACTAAATGCTTTCTAAACCTTTATTAAATATGAGGACAAGAGGAAGGCAAGATGAAATAAATACAAGTAATATAATTAAATTTAAAAATATATATGTACCTGAAGCAGGTCATCTGTGCCAGCAATATTTGTTCTTACATTTCTTCTATTCCTATTCTTTTTAAGAAAAAAAAAAATCTTCAGTTTTACAATCTTGAAGAAAAAGAGATTAAACATGAGCTGAGAGGATCCTGAGTTCCTTCTGAGGACTTTCTGATCCTGTTTCTTTAAACCAAAGGGCAAATTAGGGGCAAGATTAACAAAAAGAATAGCAAAGACAGAAAATGCTACGGTCTGTCTCTAATATGTATATCACCACTTCAAACAGAGGAGTAAGCTCTTCATTTTGAAGGAGGTGAACAGCAGAGAGACCCACAGCTCTCTCATGCCGAGGATGTTGCTTTCAGCTGGCCAAAAGCACAAGCAGTGTTTTGAGGGATGCCGTCCTGTCTGGCTGGACCAACATTCTCGGTTTTGTCCAGCCAGAGTAGAGTAAGGTAAGACTGAGGCAGAGACACACAGGTGTCTACTGTGCAGGTGACTGTGCACTGGAGGAGATTGCCCAGAGAGGTGGTGGAGTTACCCTCACTGGAGGTAATCAAGAACCATCTACATGCAAACCTCTGCAATGTTCTCTATGACCCTACTTGAGCAGGGAAGACCAGATGACCCACTGTGATCCCTTCCAACCTTACCCACTTTGTGATTCTGTGATTCTGTGCCTTGAAAGCACCAGTGACCGGCCAGAAGGACAAACAATACAAAGTCACAGTTACTGCAATTTAGAAACTGTTTTCCTCCCCTTGTATGTATGACAAGAGGAAATTATAACAAGAAAGAAGTGTAAAAGAAGCAGGAAGCCTCCTCATTTCAACATTTGGTTGTCTTCAATGTGGAAACCACTCCAACTTCTGGTCCTGTGCAGGACACCTAAAGAGTCACACCATGTAAGTGAGACCATTTTCTAAATAATTTTTGAACTCAGATAGACTTGATGCCATGATCACTTCCCTGGATAGCCTGTTCCAGTGCTCAACACCCCTCTGGATTAAAAGCTTTTTCCTGATATCTAAATTAATCCTCCCCTGGTTCAGCTTCATGCCATTTCCTTCAGTCCTGTCACTGGTCACAAGAGCGAAGAGATCTGTACCTGCCCCCCCCCCCTTCCCCTCGTGAGGATGTTGAAGACCACGAGCTCTCCCCTCAGTCTCCTCTTCTCCAGGCTGATTTTGGACCAAGTGACCTCAGCCACTCCTCATACAGTTTCCCTCCAGACACTTCACCACCTTCATTGCCCTCCTTTGGACCTTTTCTAATAGTTTAATGTCTTTCTTACATTGTGGTGCCCAAAACTACACACAGTATTCAAGGTGAGGCCACACCAGTGCAGAGCAGAGCAGGACAATCACCTTCCGTGACCAGCTGGCGATGCTTTGCCTGATGCCCCCCAAGTTGGTCCTCCTGGCTGCTGAGGTACTGCTGATTCATATTCAACTTGCCATCGACCAGGACATCCATAGCACTGCTCTCCATTCTCTTGTTGCCTGGTTTTTAAACACAACCCGGTTTGTCCCAGGCGCAGAATCCAGAACTTGCTCTTGTTAAACTTCATATCGTTGGTGATTGCCCATCTCTCTAATTTGTCAACGCCTCTCTGCCCCTGAGGGAGTCAACAGCTTTGCCTGTCATCAAATTTATTAGATAATGGCAAATTAAAGACACTCTCCAAAAAAAGAGAAATAAATTTAAACTAGAGTTAGCCATATAATGTTTCTTGTATTAATAGTGAATTGTTCTTTCACTTCTGAAGTACCTAAATAATTCAATGTGGTAAACCTGCAACATAAATATATCTACTGACACCAGCATGCTTTGATCTCCTTAATACTGGCAGGCCTCTATTGCCTCCCACTCTTGATTTTGTTAACCATAATTTAAGCAGCAATCCTTTCAAGATAAAAGGGTTACAACTTTATGAAAATATTCTCTTACAGAATTCAAACAACTATTCGTAAAGCTTGTCAAGCAGCTTTACTTCCCTTGTACTTGCACAGCACAAGAGCCTGAAATCCTGGGTCTGTGCTGAGCAATTCACTCACGTGAGCCAGTAGCAGTTCCTGGGGACAGAGGTCAGTTGTGGGATGACGCCAAAACCTCTTGCTCTGCTAAACTGTGGGTGTGACATCACCATGTGTGCTGGTTTTGCACAAACACGTGCTGCAGGAAGGGCCACTGTGGATGCTCACGCCTTGAGCAGCCCAGAGCTCTAACAAGCCACTCTTGCACTGCCTCTGCAGGAACAGTCCGGGCTTACCACAATTCCCAGGATCAGGGGAGAAGCTAAGTGTACTTCTACCTGGATTAAAAAAATAGGCAAGCAAGCCTGAAATACATGGAAATAGCATGTTAGTTATCTTTGAACAGATTTTCCCATATAAAAATGTATAAAATAAATATTCTTAACTATCTTCCCTATATTCTTCAGACATATGGCTATTTAATAGTGCCAATAAAAAACCTCTTTTCATCCATTTATTTTTTTGAACTCTAAATCAGCACATTTTATTTCTCATGTTTTGTCTTAATTTTTTTTACAGTTCAAGTTTACAAAGTTTTCTTTACTGCTCCAAGTACCTGTAAAACATTCATTTTAAATGAATGAGAAATGAAATTTTAGGCTATTTGAATCACTAATCTGTTTTTACATAGAATATCAGTTTTCATCTTACTTGGTGAATCTGGATTATACAGTGATTGTTTAGAGAAAAGTATGTCAGCTGAAGTAATTCAAACTCCAATCTGTAACTGGAACATAAATATGGGTGAAATGTGGTGTTTCTGAAAAAATACATCAGTTAACTTGTAAGAGGAACTAACTTACTTCAATATGTTTAGGAAGGTCTATAAGTCATTGATTTAAAGAACGGTCTTTCTTTCAAATTCGTTATGACTAAATCCTAAATCTTTAGTATTATGTAATAATGTAACTGAAGTGTAAAGCTACATACAGTAGAAAAACTAATTTTTGTCTTAATTGTAACACTACTTCAATTATTGTATCACTAATGATAAATTCATATTATCATCTTTCTAGCATAAATAGCTCCAACTTCTAATGAAGTTAGTGACATTGAGCCATTGAGGATGTTGATAAAATTAGTTTTCAATTATTTATTTGTAAGTATGCAAATCTTTTGAACACTGAACACTCAAAGATGTTGAACAATATTACTTAGTGAATTATTACGTTTACTAATTCTGTACAATTAGTACCCTCAGATATTCAGATATTGGAGTTAAAAGTTTTAGATATTGAAAAGAGGTTAGTTACTTTTTTTTTCTTTGCCTTTGATTAATTGCTTAGGTGCTGGTAGGAACAATGCTCCTTCACATGTTTAAATGTGTAGGACTCTCATGCAGCAACTGTTTTTATTTTATTTTTTTTTTATAAAGGCCAATGTGATAATAACAAACAAAAATGTGGCAATCAGGGACTTTCTTTGAGAAGATCTCATGGTGTTTCTTCTCACAAGATCTGAGCCATGAGCAAGGAATTTTCCCCTCAGGCAACCAGGTTATCTCATACTTTTGAATTCCAATTTATTAATTCCCTGGTGCTCTTCCAGGCAGATGTTTGTTGAAAACAGGAGCACAGTCTCATGTGAATCATATAAATGGAGAGCTGTGTTGTAACAGACAAAACCATCCAAGCAAGACAAAGAAAACTAGCATAAGAGCTGCACATTTCATGTGGTACTATACACTCTTTGAAAAAAAAAATATCTTTAACAGTGCAGCATGTTCAATTTTGGGTCAATTATGTAATTTCTAGTGCATTTTCTTAGTGGGATAGTAATGTTAGCTTATTTGTTGCCAATAGATGGCAGTGATCACTCAGTTTGCTTCAGGAGTAAAAATTGTGTTACAAATGTCAGGTGTCCAGAGATGAGTAGGTATTTAGGCAGTTCCTTCTGTAAATCCCGAAGCTATTGCTCTTATTATTGGGCTTTTAACGAGAACATTACCATACCTTCATTAAGTTCCAATGCCAGATAGTCCTTGGATTTAGAAAACCTCTATTGATGCCTACTTTGACATCTATTCCATGGCCTGGTGTCAGTCTACTGCACTGAAGCCTTCCCAGATATTCATCCCATCTCAGGAGGCACGCAGGCAGGTGTGCTGCCTTTGCTACCACATATTACATGGTTTGTAGGCATCTCTTCTCTGCAGCCTTCCCTTTCTGCTTTTTGATGGGTCTTTCTCACGCAGCTGCCAAGGGTGACTCAGCAGACAGAAACCACTTTCTTTGGAAAGGTACAGTCAAAAGTGGAGTTGATGGACAAGAATCTTTTGGGGATGTGAATGGCAAATTTTCTGAATAGATGGGTTTGTGTCACTGGTGATGCAAAGAATCTCCTCAGCTGGTGTATGAGATAGATTCAAAATTTCTCCTTTCCCTTCCTGTAAGCAAAACAGAAATCAGCAGGGATTGCTGTGCCATTAGCATGAAAGCAACAGAAGAGAAAAGCAAATCCTCACCAAGTCTCTGTTAGTTTTTTTTCTGATCCAGATGCTACCTATTGGGCTTGAGTCCTCTGTAGCTTTCAGCAGTACGGATGTATTTTCTTGAGTGACTCAGAGCACGCAAATATTCACTCCTCACAAAGATCTGTCAGCCTCTTGAAGGGTCTGAGTATGCAAATGGTGAAATATGCAACACATTCAAAATTTTTTCTTCCAGCACTTGCACAGCTTGCTGAGACACAAGGTGACTTCAGCTCAGTCTTATCTCTGATAGCTGTATCTTCCCGCAGCATATTTCAGTCCTTATCAAAACATCTTGTAGCTTTGGTAAAGGAGTTAATTGTTTTCTTAGCTACTTTCATGGCCACTCTCAGTTGTTTACTTTTCACTGATTTAGAGGAAAATGGACCCCTCCCAAACATTTATTGAATTTTCAGGAGCCTTTGAATTGACTAATCACCACAGACTCATTAGACCTAGACATTTAACTACTCCTTTAAACACCTAAGTAAAATCTCTAGATCTTCAAAATGCCATACTCATCTGTCACCTAAACTTAGTTCCATCCGTATTCTGAAGACATTTCTGTGTCCATAGAATCCTTTAATATTTGATGATCAGCCAGACATCATCACTGTACCAGAGTTCCACCAAAATTAACAAATGAAAAGTTCCTCCTGAGACTTGAATGAAGGAACTCTCAGAACATTGTTTGCACACACACTAGCAAAGGAGAAGCAACGATGGCAGCATATTTTTACTCATTAACATAGTGGTTAGAAATTTATCTGGAATGAAGAAAATCAAGGCTTTTCTGTCAGAAAATAAAAATTTCCCAGCTGCTCCAATCTGTATAGCCAAAAATTCACAGGAACTCACAGGAGGTCGAACTCACTTCTCTTCTTTCCTGAAAACTTACCAAGCTATTAACTCATCTTTTCTTTTCAGACCCCTTTTTCTCTTTCCTGCCACCATTTGGATTACATGAAGTTTTTTGTAACTTTGGGATAAGCAACATGGATATAAATATTGTAAGAAAGAAACACCTACTTTCCAGCCTTGAGCCAAACACCTGACTTCCTAGAGGTATTAGCGATGGCTGCAGATCCATGTCAGACACAGAAAGATAAAAGAGATATTTACCCATAATACAGCAAGTACAAGCTTGAATTTCTGCTTCATTTCTAATACAACTGGCAGCACATTTTCTCTAGTCAAAATAGTCTCCTCTACCCAAAGAACTAGGCTCTCCATATCTCAGCTGCAGTACTGATAAACATGAACCAGTAAATACGTAAGGAGAACTATTTAGTAATTTTGGTGTCTTAGGATGGGAATATCTCAGGGGTTTAAGACAGATCACGGTAGGAATGAACAGACATTTGTCACCTACCAAGCTTCTACTGCAATAATTCAAACATGTAGATGGCAGTTTTTTCTATGTGGTTCAGTAATGCTTTAGCAAAATAGTGGGGTTTTCATTCAGATCAGAAATATCACCAAAATATCTGCTCAAGGTATTCAGTATTTGCACTCACATGCTCATCTGGAAGCCAAAGATATTACAGAAAGTAAAAGTCTGCTCAGTTCATTTTTGTTGAAAGGTTTGAATGTTCCCACTTGCCCTAATTCAGTGAATGCATCCATATACAAGAAAACTGTGGTTTCCAGTAAGAATTATAAATTTTTTAGTAGCTTTAAGAAGTCGCCATGTGAGGTGGGAGGTCTTTTGTAGTAGGCAGTTTCATAGGTAACAAAAACTTGCCTGAAGGGATTCTCTATATAAATAGGCAGACAAAGAGGAGGAACTGTTGCTTTCTCTTTACAGATGAAACAGTAAGGTAAGAAAAAGACGGAATTGCAGGTTTTCTTATGCCCTCAGGAGCAACAAAACCTGATCAAACATCTCTGAAGTCCTATATCACCACCTAAAGGACTGTGAAGATGATGCCACAGGAGTTGCCTACTTATAGTGAAAAAATTTTGAGCAAGGCCAAAGCCTTGAGGCAGTGCAGCCTTCAAGTGGCAGCTGCTGCAAATATGTAGAACATAGTGTTGTTCAAGTGATATGCGTGTTGTATAAGAAACTTTAACATTGCTTCTGCCCCCATTATCACCACATTCACATTTCTTCTTTTAAAGAGAAACTGTGCTATTATTCATGTTAAAAGTGAGCTGGAAACTTGGATTAATTGATAGCAAGTTATGTAAGATGGTAAAGATGAGGGCTACATGATTGGACAATGAAAAAGCAGATGATGTTTGATGTAAATAAATAGATGATGATTCACAAGGGAAAAATAATTCTAACATAAAATTAGGCTCTCTGCTGACAATTAGCACTCAGGAGTAAGATGCTGGAACTCTGAATAATAGCTTTATGAAACTGCAATTCAGAGCACAGAAGCAGTCAGAGAAAATCCAAACCAGTGGTTAGGAATCAGTAGGAAAAAAATAAAGAAGCAAGCTTTAGAGCACAAATCACTATTCTGCTACTTACAAATCTTTACTTTATTTACACTCTGTATCTATTCTAGTTCTCTCATCTTAAAAAGAACAAAGTAAAACTTAAGAAATACTTAGAGGTAGACCAACACAACAGCTGAAGGCAGAGAGTAGTTCCTACCCTTCAGACCAAAGAAGAACTCCTTAATATGAAAAACAGGAAAATGTGGGACATCATGCTAGAGGTCTACAATTTCATGAGTGCCACAGACAGATAAGTTGGATTGCTCACTTTGTATTCTATTACAAGAATCCAGGGAACATGAAATTAATGTACTTTTGTCCTGGCTTCACTCTATACTGTGCATTGACTTCTTAATCTAAACCTTGAAAGAGTTTGTTGTCTTTCCCAGTAAAGGTGAGAACAAAGCCACTAAGAAGACTTGAAAACATTGGGACAGAAATATCAAGAGGAGTTCTGAACACTTTTCAAGGGAAGAGACAGCAGGAATTGGAAGCAGTCTAAACACAAGATGCAAGGAAGAAGGAAGATACTGAACCCCAGGAAATACCATGGACAAAGCTGGGAATATTGTCAGCAGCAGCAGGGAAAAAAAAGTAGGGACAACACTGCAGTGGAAGTTAAGACAAGTGAGCATCCTTAACTGGAGAGGAAGAGGGCTGGAGATGAGTCTAGACTTAGAACTGAATGAATAGACTCAGAAGACAAATTAGAATGATTGGTATAAGAATGGTAACTAGAAATGGTGGGAGCTAATGAAATCATCTATGCAAGGATTATTTTTTTTCTTTCAAAAAAAAATCATGAACTTTAATTTTGACCTCTAGGCTGACTCCTGAGAGTTTCCCCAAGACCATCAATATGTCATAGATGGTGATGGCAGTAATTTTAGCAGGTTAGTCCTTGTATTATACATTAGAATGAGAAGTGAGTTCTTCAGTTGAGGAAGCGATGAAGCACTAGATAAGCAATGCAAGAGTTATGCCACTCAAGTGTATCTTCTAAAAGTTTTAGCTTTATTAATGCTAGGAAATGTGCAGGCAGATTTGGTTGAATCCAGATCCAGTTACTACAGATCCAGATCCTGTTACTACAGTGAATATAGCAGAATTTCCTTCCATTAAATTTATGAAATCATTTAATATTATCAAATTCATGAAATATAACCAATCTGTCTTTCATTAAATTTATGCTCATGTAAATGGCACGTGGTAAAATACACCAAAAGTTATAAGTTATCCATAGGATCTCCCCAGCTCAGAGAAATTAAGAGCAACCTCATTTTAATTATTTCACTAGCTACAGTACCTATATTGCTTAATTTCTCCTCATGTATAAATCTGTGTTTAGTTTCTTAATAGATATCTTTTCTGCTTTGAGTCTAAATTATCAGCCATATTTTTTGACGTGTGTTTCACTGGATTTTATTCTAGTGTAACATTTTAACTCGGTTGTGGCCCAGACTTCACAGGTGACTCATTGCAAGACATCTATAAATAATGTAATTTATGACACAGTTAAAGCCATCAAGACAAGATGGCAGGAAGTTTTCTGAGATCAGAACACCTTTTTTCATATGAGCCTTGATAGGTGGCAACGATTTCTCTTTGACCTTTTTAGAAAGGAGTTTGGACTTTTCACTCTTAATCTCCAGCTACAGATTGCCTTGATGATTTCTTGAGTCTCCAGTCAGTGCGAGAACAGTTGCCAAAACGGCCATACTGCAGTTTATTTATGAATTCCATTGGCTTCTCATTCACTTCTGAATAATTCCAGGGTTGTTATTGATTACTTTAAATCTTCATGAGTTTTTTTTTGTTTCAGAAACATAAGAGTCTACCTTGGTTTTTCATCTGTTACAGTAGCTCTGAAACATTTATGCTCTTCACCTAATTGGCTTCAGAAGAACTCTTGCGATTTTATTGACTTCTAGATCAGAGTGCCAGATTTGTTGCTGTCATCTAACATAAGTCTGAAAGGAAAAGAAGACATTAAGAGTGAAAATACACTTTTCAAATTTTGAATTCTTGGAAAAGCAAAAAAACATCATTAGATATTTAATTCTATACTGAGATCTATAACAAGCATATTTCACAATGCACCTAATGTATTAGAATCAATCTGTTCATAATAACTATTAGTAAAACAAGATTAGTTCTTAATTACAGGGGTTAAACAATCTGTTGCTTCTAAGCGTACCATTCGTGATTTAGTGAAAGATGCATAGAGAGAATACAACAGTTCAGCAATGATATAACCTATATTTGAATGAGAAACAGTCTCCTAATTAATGAGGTCCCATGCATAACATGCAGGGTTTTAAAAGAGAAAATCAATCCAGAGTAGTCACTGACAGAAATGCATTTCGGTTCTTTGTTGGTATCTCTTTAGAAAAGCGAATAATTCCGTGGGCTTCAAAGATCAGAGCTCTCCTCTGTCCATCTCTGTTTTATAGCAGATATTGTATGTGAGTTGGTAAAATACTTCATTGAAAAATTAGTTGAGTTAATAAGTAGGAACCATTGTCTTTTACCAAATGTACTAGGCAGGGAGAGAAGGCAAAGGGATATAACCTGAGAGCAGTGCTATCACCACTTCACCAGTCAGGATCATTTCCAGGTCACCCAGAGAAGTTGTAGTGGATGCTGATCCTGTTAACTGCATATGGTTTAGCTCCTTTGGTAACTTTTTTAAGATTTCTTCTCCCTTGCGTGTTCTATTCATTGACATAACTAGAAGAAAATTTACAGAAGACTAGGGGCTTGGTTTAAACCTATTCATTTCAAAGGGAAGGCTATTTTAAAATAAAAAATCAAGGTCAACATGCCATAAAACAACAAATGCATTTTAATATTTCACTCATAATTTGTAACTATTGTATATGATCTGTCCTGGAATAGTTATCTTATTGATAACATAGACTTGTTCAGTCATGACAGATATACAATACCTTTCCTGATTTCTGGCTAACTTGCCAAGACTCTAATTATAAAAATCTCACTTGTGAGCCCCACATATTTCATATTAGTATGTAAATATTAAAATACAACACAATCTCTCCGTAAACAGGGATTAAATCTTAGAAGAATCAACATGGTCTCAGGCATATAAATAGGGACTATAAACTCAAATTTCTTAAAGCACTTTCAATTAAAACACTGTGCACAGTTCTAACCTAGTAAGTATAGAAAGAGTAAATGTAATAAAGGTCACACTAACTACCAAGACAAAATTTTCAGCTGAGGAAAATAGTTCATCACCAGCTCTAACTAAATTTTGAAATTACTAGAGCTAGAGTTAACAAAGTTATTAAGTGTGTGAACCACTGCAAATAGAAAAAAGGTGGTCAAAACAGTAATATTACAGCCACAGACCTTAGGGATATACAACTTATTGATTAAAAAAAAAAAAAAAAAATTACATGGCTCACATACCAACATTCACTTGGGAATCCAAATGCCCTAAATAGGACAACACTTCCCTAGTGGGTAAAATGTGTATTGCCTTCAAGACACAACATCTGTGATCCACTTCCTTTTGGACTCTGTCTCAGTCCCATCAAGAGGATGATCAAGTCAGATGACTGTCATTTCAGGAAGGAGGTGCTGGGAAAGTAAGTTTTACAACTGTCCCGTTCCCTCTTACTCACTTCTCTTGCCACTTTTGTTTCAAAAGGGACCTGTGTCAGGTCTTCTCTGCAGTTACCCGTCGTAGTCAGTAGAGACATGTAAAATTCACGATCAGGAAAGATTTCACACTCATTGAACTACTTGTTGCACTGACTGTGAGGGACAGAGACAGCACAAGTGGCTGGTACCTAAGGAAACAAAGGTTGACTCGCCTCATAAAGGAAGGGCTCTGCAGTAATGCCCACGGAAAAACTGGGGATTGTGCCAAGTGAACTTCAGGTTGGAATCACAGAGTGAGCTTTTCTGTAAACCTCAAGTTTTCAGTTTCACCAAAAGTTTTCAATGCAGCTCTAGTTTAAAGGTGCAACATGTTTTCTTGAATGAAGTCCACCACAATTAATGTAAATCCCACAAGTGGATGTGGAACAAGGCATTGAGGGTCCAAGGGATTATACAACAGAAGAAGCCTGGTTGTGAAACACTTGTGCATAATCTCTCAAAATTATAGCAACATCAGTCCATTATACTCAGTGCAGTATACTTAAACTCACCAATTTTCTTTGATTTGATTGTGGTTCCATTGCTGTTTAAAACATATATCAACATAATCCTTTTACTTTGCCATTATGTTTAGCAATATAGAATCATAGAGTTGTTAAGGTGGGAAAAGACCTCTAAAATCATTGAGTTGAACTTTTAATGCAGCACCATCATTTTTGCCACTAAACCATGTTCCCACATGCTGCATCCACAAGTCCATCCAGGGATGATAACTTGACCACTTTCATGGGGAGCCTGTTCCAATGTCTGACAACTCTTTAGCTGAAGAAATTTTTCCTAATATACATTCTAAACCTCCCCTGAAACTTGAGGCTATATCTCATGTCCTGTCAGTTGTTATCTGGGAGAATAGACTAACTCTCAGCTCCCTACAAGCTGTGTAGTAGCTGTAGAGAGTGAGAAGGTTCCCCCTAAGCCTCCTTTTCTCCAGGGTGAACAGCTCCAGTTCCTTCCACCACTCCTCACAAGACTTGTGATTTAGCACTTTCAAAAGTTTTGCTGCCCTTCACAGGATGCAGTCCAGCACCTCAGTGGTGCTATTGACTAGGGTTTCTTTCACTTACTTTGATGATTTTTACATAGCTTTTTTGTTACAAAGCTTTAACATAGTCACTGTTTCTATTATTTTCTACACCTATCAACCTTTCACTGTTGTCATATTCTTCCTTGGTCAAATGGTTGTGATCGATTTGCTGTTCCCCAGACTTATGCTGACATGAAACTGAAAAGGCTTCTACTATATTGGTTTTTTCCAGTGTTTCCCTTTTTCTTTGGTGTTAATTCTGGCTTGTCACCCACCAGGCTGAGATGCAGAACATAGAATAAAAGAGGTCAGGTCAGTGGGTTTTGGCAAGTAGAATCCAGGCATCACTGGGGTTGTGCTGAGTTTACTACTTTGAAGGGAAAAAAAGAAGATGGCATACGAAAGATCCTTTAGCCATGTGTTCCAGCACAAAGTTCCATACAGAGCATCCTTTTCTGTAAGGTTCCTAGAGCTCTTTTCACTGTTCTGAGTTTATCAAGAGTGAGATTAATCAACCCATGCAAGGAATGCTCAAACTTGACAAAGTCTCAACATTTTTCTTTGAGGGTCTCCTGGGAATACAGTGCCAGTCCATTCAGCAATAAGGACAATAGTTTGCATCATTCAGGGAAGAGTTACTGAGCAAACTCCTGTGTTTTGCCTAAAGTTGACAGGGAGCTCTGAGTACCTGACTGCTTCTGTGGGGTTTTGACCTGCCACTCAGCAACTCTATGAGCCATTTATCTGCAAAATGGGGTAAAATTGCTTGAGTAGCACCCCGAGATCCTCAGCTGAGAGACTTAACATAGTGCAGTTGTACCATTCCCAGGCTAAGCAGTAACCGCTGAAAGCCAGAAGCAATAGCTCAATTCTCAGCACCTGATGCCTGGAGGAATGGCACTGTGTGCGCAGGAATCGTAAGACTGTCTCCTCTGGAGGTAGCCTGCAGCTAGTAAATGCTTCCTCTTCCATCAGCAAAGACGAAAGCACAGTGAGCTTACGTCTTGCAGGCACAACAAAAACGGCACTGCCATCCCCATCATCCTTCCATTACAGGTCATAATGCTGCTCTTCCATTTGCTTTATATATGAGGTGATGGTCTAGCATTGGCTCCATGGGAAGCACACTCTCTGCTCTCTGCTTTTAGAGGAGATTAGTGTTACTTTTTCTATTTGCAGTTCTCAAGCTTCCTCTTCTCATAAGAAAGGAGAGCTGGAAGCGATTATCACATAACATCTAGTCTCTCACCCTTCTTCAAAACATACCACTGGCATTTCTGACAGTTGTCTGTACAGTCTACTCTGAAGAGCCTACAGTAGCAGGAGACCCCCCCCATCTCTATAAGCAAACTACTTCAACGCTGTAAGAAAGTTTTATTCCCATATAATTTCTTGTTAATGATTGTAACTTAAACCCATTATTCCTAGTCCCATGTAAAAGAGGGTGAGTGCTTATTCTTCCATGTCTACCTTTAACATAACTGAAGACTATTATCAAACCTTCCTCAAATCTTCACTTGCCACCTATCTTTAGGGAAGATAAGTGACTGTTTTCTGAGGGCCCATGGCATAGTAGGAGCCCAGGAGAATCTTTTTATTCTGCGGGAGAATTCTCCTGACCACTGCTGCAGGCTTGCCTCTGGTTATGGGTGGTAAAACAACAAAGTCTGCACCATGTCCTGAAATATATAAATATTTTAGATTTTAAAGGCAAAAGTTACTGTCTAGAAATATTAAATCATATCACTAAGAATTACCTAACCTTGAACCAGGTTTTAAAATGTGATTCACTGAAGACATCAATCAATGATAGAAACAAGCATTTTTTCCAGGAAGGCAGAAATTCCTTAATAGAAGACTAAGGCAGATAAAAAAAGATCTGTCTCTTAAATCATAGTCTACCTTACAGAAAAGACAAGAATCTATAACATTGCTCCATTACTGAAATTACCTATTAGAGTCCTTTGAGAATTTTCCTTAAGACTTTTGAAACATTAAGATTGAGAAAGGAACAGGACTCAAAGTGCTCTTGATTTTCATCTTGTGTTATTTAACTTGAAAGCAAAGATAAAGCAAGACAGTGAATTCAGCTGGAGGTATTATTTTTGGAAGATATACTTACTTGAAATAATCTGACACTAGCAGTTAGGAAAAAAAGAGGAATTTTACTGAAAAATTATCAGCATTTTCACAGATCTGAGGCTCTTGTTAGTGTTGCTTTGCCTTATTTAGCAATTCTGACTTGAGCTTCGTGATGAGGCATACTGAAAGGATTCCTCCAAAAACTGGTTTTCTCAAAATCCCCTGCTTTCTCCTTTGCTCTTCTGTCTGAACTGTATTAGATGTTGATCCCAAGCATGACTCTTTCAGTACCTGTCCATCTACAAAAAACGTATTTGGGTAGTAAACAGATATGAAGAAAAAGAGTTGTTACTTAGTGACCAAATCTCTATTCTGCTGCATGGTGAAAAACAGACTAAAGGCACAGTGTTACCTCTAGGAAGCTCCAAATGATGTCACTATAAGAGGAAAGGGATTGAGATTTTCCCATAGAAATGGTATCTCCCTGTTCGTGTAAGCTAAAGTGAAATGAAAGACTGCCATCACTGTGTAGATGATATACTACCCATGAAAGATGGATTTTCTCTCTTTTACTAAATACTCAGAAGTCCACAGAGAAAGGGGATTTGATCACAGTAATAAATTTTATAGCTCTATTGCTCTGATTTTCTGTCTAGGAATTGTAAATCACTTTTAAAATAGAAGCTTAACACAGAAGAAAAGGTAGTTCCCATTGGTACCTCTCTGTGACCTGACAGATTATGAAGTAGACTCATAGAACAAACTTGTGTAATCTCTCAAGAAAAGGCACTGTGTTGAATGGTATAAATTTCTGCCGGATAACCGGTAAGAAAGGCTAAAACTCCTTAATTCCTCAGTGAACTTCTTAAGCCCACTCAAGAAAAAGCACTGGGCAGACAGGAGAAAGATGCAACTTTCCCTCTCCACCATTTTACGCTGCTTGCCAACCATGAAAAAAACCTCTATGTATTACAGTAAGAGGCTGAACCATCAATGTCCCTGAGCCCTTTGACACAATCTGTGTTAACAGGTACCTGTTAACAACTGGCATCTTCACCTTCAGCACATTGCTTATGTGCCCTGTCAGCCTAACACACTAGTCCAGATATTTAAGGGGGAAAAATATCTATGATTAAAAAATGGAATAAAGATTGATAATATGCCAATGGCATGATTATATTTTTAACGAGATTCATCGGTTTATTTTGATATATTCTCAGCCTCAGGGGGATTATATTGAATTGTTAATCTGATATTGAACTAATTTGTTATTATTGACACTTTCTGAAAAATATTCTGAATCTCTTCTTAATCAGCTAAGAATTAGGAATCTGTTTTCTTGCAAGCTTGATTATATCTCAGAGTACTAACTGGGAAAAGTTGGGAAGAAACTACTAGAATAATAAAAAAGAGTTGCCAAACAAGTCAAATTTTCTCTTCTTAAACCTGATGCCTAAACTTAGGGCCAAACTTTTAGTTGATGGCTTTGTAAAGGTGAAAAACAAAAGTTATGCTTAGGTCCCTGAAATCAAGCAAAATCTGGAAAAAATCTGGAAAGAGAAAAAGAATTAAAGTCAGTATTCACATATACAAGTTTGAAAATTTTGGGCTTTAAATATTACCTCTTACGACCAGAAAATAAACCCAACCATATCCAGACTAAATTTCTCTTAAAAATGAATGATCTTCAATCACTAGAAGTTCTGACACTTCTGGTCTTCAGTATTTGGCAAATAATACCCGATGCATAATAAATAAGGATACCGTTTGCATTTTTCTCTTTAAATCAACAGGGCACAAACTATAAGAGGGAGAAACAGATATGGCGGGTATTATACAGATACCTGTAATGTGCAATCCCCTTCCTTAGAAAGCTCATGCGCTTTATTTATAAAGTATAAATATAAAAATACATAATTCTCAAATTAATTTCCTTCCCCACAAAAATCAAACCATTTTAATTCACATATACAAAAAAGTTTACCAGTGCAAGAATGAAGGTGTAAACAAACTCAGATCTAGAAAACAGGGTATATCTCTGCAATATATACTAGTTTTGAAGGCTAACCCTGGTATCCAAATAATTTCTGCCCAAGCATAGGCTTATGAAAACTTTTTCAAGAGGACACTTTTCTTTTAAGCAATGATGTTTCATTTCTTTGTGGCAGATTCTAGTTTCTGTGACTAACAATTTAATTCAATCACAAAGATTCATTCAGCAATACTAAATACTATAACTCTGATGGCAGTATGAGTTGTTAAGAAACACTTCAACGTGACAGGCAGAAGTTTTAAGCCCATCATCATAAATTTAATTGCATAACATAGGGACAGGAGTTGGTTGCAGGTGTAACTCTCTCTCACTTGATGACTCATATTATTGACTCATTTTAATTATTTTAATGACTCATTGTGATTTCAGCAACAAATTCAGTTTGTTTTGTCATCAACATACAGATATCAGCTAAACACTCCAGAGAGAATCAAATAACATAAGCAGCTGAAATTAAATAGAAACTTTTTTTTTTTTCAAAGTATTAGCATTGATGTCAAACACATAAACCCAGTTTTGTTTACAGTACCTTAATTTGCTTGTGGCATTCTTCCCAGGAGAAAGTGGCTCTTCACTTGCTGAACAGTGTTTCTGTAGTCCTTAAGAGATGAGGGCAAAGCTCTGAGAGGTCTAAGTCAACTCTGTTTAGCTACTTTGAGTCTAAGCATGGAACTTCAAAGCATTTGTTACAGTTGACATGTTCATATCTGTACACGTTTGCTCACCTCATACCCCCAAACTAAGCCATAGACCAGCTCTCTTTTAAATTTTCAGTACTCAAAGTCTCAGTTAGGCTCACCTATAAATCCACCTTTGAAAAATTAGTCTAGTAAAGGATCCTGACATGTACCATGCCAGAGATCAATTGTCATCCACTTCACTGAAATCACAAAAAAGTGATACTTAGCTGATTACAATCCTAATCGATTTTTTAATTATTCTAGAGTCTTAATATACAAAATCTTGATCATATCAAAGTAGCATTTTGGTTCCAGTAATGATAAAAAAAAGTGTAATCTTTAAAATAAATCAAGGTTTTTTAAACAGCTTTTAACAGTCCCAGAGTACATTTTTCAAATTCTTATTTTGCAAATATTAACTAAATTTTTTTATGAGGGGTACATCTACATTTTTTTCTTCTCTTTCTTAATAACTTCTTTTCCATCTCAGATAAGAAAATATTTAACAGAAAGGCAGACTTCCTGATTACACAGCTGATTATAAAAGTACTGATTTTTGGTCTGATCTATTTTCCTTTTCAGAAAGAAGTTTTATCCAGATCTGCAGGTAACATGTCTAAAGAGCACCCCCTTGGAAATGCTCTCGTTCTTTCTGTAGTAAATAGAATGATGAACAGAAAGCAGATGAATAGAAAGAAAAACTCTTCAGAGTTCAGCACAGTGCAAAGTACCACGCAAAATACTGTGTTGGAAAGACAGTGACGGCAAAATAGGTCAAAATGTGTGATGTGTTTTCACTGTTGAAACCACATCACTTTGATTTAAAAGTAATCCTTAGCCTGATGAAAAGTTGCCAAAATAAATGTAACAAAACATGGATCAAAGTTAGTTGGGAAAGGCAGGTTTTTTGCTAGACTTGAATCTCCTAAAACCATTGTATCCCAGACAGTATTATTACAAGTCAGGTAATTTCACCTTAATAGCAATTTAACTACATGATCTATTAGTTTGAGCACTCCACCCTAATGCCTGACCCCAACTGCCCCATATACCAAGGAGGTTTCTTCTCAGAAGCAAGTACTAAGCTGAAGTTTACTGTGCTGCAGGAGATTAGGTTATCATTTGAACTTCAGAAGAATTCAGCATCAGCAGACAGATCTGGGCTTTCTGTCGTGCAAGGCTTTCTAACACTATGGCTGAAGTAGCCACTACGGGATGAGATCCCAGTGGTTGCAAAGACTGCAATATTAGCAGCCGCAGAAACAAAAAAATCATAGAATCATAGAATATCCTGAGTCAGAAGGGACATGCACGAGTCATCAAAATTCAGCTCCTGGCCCTGAATTTTGTGTGACAGCCCCACAAATCACATCAGGTGCCTGAGAGCATTGTCCAAACACTTGAACTCGGGTGGGTTTGGTGCCATGATCAAAGAGCCTCCTCCCTGGGGAGGCTGTTCCAGCGACCAATCACCCTCTGGGTGAAGAACCTTTTTCTTATATCTAGACTAAATCTCCCCCGACACAGCTTCACGCCATTTGCTTGAGTCCTGCCCAAGGGAATCCTTCCTACTCAGAAAACAGAAGAAAAAACAAACAACAAAACCTGAACAAACAAACAAAAAAACCCATACCAAAAAAAAGAACACAAAAGAAATCATATTAGAAAGACAAAACATCTCACCTTTGCCCAGCATTAAAAAAACTGGTCTCCAAGGGATAGATTTAATTTATTGATATACTATAGATGGTTTAATCATCTATGAAGGTTCTTTTCTTTTATTACTGGGGTGCATGGGTCTACATGGATTTATATATACATACCTTATTTATTTGTAAGTTAGATCAGTATGCTGTCATATCATTGCCATTTTAATTTCTACTTACATGGGCAGCAGAGTGACAGAAAAGCCAAAGGCTCTGTTGTAAAGTTATTTCCTGAAACCTCTTTTTCCTGCTTTAAGTTACTGTGAATTGAAAAGACTACCATAATCACATGAGGATTAGTTAACTACTGTGAATACATGGGAAGCGCTATCCAGATAGATAGCTTTCTTCCCTTTTTTTTTTTTTTTTCCCCGTGCTTGCAGTCACAAACCAACTGGAAAATTGCATATAATTCAGGAAGAGTCCACATCTTCCAGGAACCAAATGCAGTGTAAAGAATTTCATGACTGACTTTAAAACTCATTACCACTAACTACTCTTGGCAAACAATTCCTTGATGATCTGACAGTTCCGGGTTTTTGATTATTTTTCTGTTATAAATTGCAGTTATGCATTTTCCTGTGCTTTTCTGCTCATAAAACAGACGATCAGAAGTATTTAAATAAGTATTTTATGATCTCTGACATCATGGAACCTTCACAGACTCTTAATTTATAGAAATTCAAGTTATTTCTCATATCTAGGTCAAACTGTCTTTTTTTTTTTTCTTTTTTTTCCAATCTTTATCTTCTTCTGTTTTCACATCAGGTCAATAATACTAAATGTTTTCTTTCATCAATCAAACAAAGTGATCTTGTCCTATTCTAAAAACTATCCCAGCAGCTCCTCCTAGCTCCACTGAGAGGGACAATGCAAAGACAGGAGAGGTCCAAAAGAAAGCAGAAGTTAACCACAGCTAGAAATCCAACCAGTTTCTTTTGGACTATTCAACTGGACCCACTTCTCTTCAGTACAAGGCTTCAGATCAACAGAAATGCTTCTAAGGTAAGTAGAGAAGATAACACCCCATTCTACTCCACTTTTTGCAATAACAAAAGCAAAATAAAACACTATCATTTGATCTTTCTGATCTGGTACCATAATTAGTCTTATGGACAGAGAACTACTGAGAGCTTCATTTGGGTTTTTAGTTTTCTAATAGATGTGTTCAGGAAGATAGATTTTCTGAAGGATTTATCAGTCTCAGAACCTCTTGCTCTGTATATTTTTACCACAGTATGAATAGGGGGTAAAAAAACAATAAAAGATAGCTAAACTTTTAAAAATCAAGTGTTAATTTACCTTGAATGAGCTGTCTGGGTCAGTGAGCATCCAAAACAGTGTCTGTCACCAAATTTAGGAGTCACGTCTTTTGAAATAAAAGAATTGTTTGTTTTTGCAATGCTGTTAGTTGAGGTAGTGTAACAAGAACAGTCCATCAGCAATTGACTTCAGGAGGAAAGTACTTGCTACCTGAAAACATACAAAGTGGGAGAAACACAGAGCAACTGCCTGCTAAGTTTACAGCTAACCATTCTGGTGTAAGAAAACATTTTGGGGAGGAAGAATTGATAGGAGAGCAAACAAATTTAGGAACCCTAAACTTTCACTACTTCATCAGTCAAATGAAACGGTGAAGCCTTTCAAGTCAGACACATTAGTGCCAGCAAACTACTCAAGCCTTCAAAGTACAAAATCCCTTGAAAACTCAGTCCTCCTGCCTGCACTGGATGTACTCGTGCCCTCTACAATCACCAAATGCTTCAGCTTAATGGGGGCCTTCAGGAATAGGGCATGGTATAAATTTTAAAACTTCTATGATATGAAGTTAGAGCTTAAAGAAAAAATGCCTTTGAAATGGTGCCAACAGGAAGAGTTGTGAACAAGCCTTTTGAAAAGGGCATTATCTGCTGTAAACTAGCATATGACGATTATTTCTTAACATAGCTAAGTCCAGTCTATATTTGTAATGATCAAAAACCATAACAGCGTGGGAAATTTGTGATCACTTCTTTTTTCAAGTGAAAAGGCAGAATAGTAACATAATTTTTGGCATAGAGGATGGACTGTCTAAGAGGAAATGGATCCCTTCAATCCTCTGATGACAAGAGCTGACTGCCTTAGGCAGGGCATGAGCCACACTCTGAAGATCACATGAAGGAAGCCCTCAAAACTCCTCCCTGTTATACCTGCCCCCTAACTAGATAGCAGCTTCGAGAATTCAGAAGTCCCTTTTTGTCATTTTCTCAGCTGGACTAAAGTATATTTTTACATTGAAAACATGGAGCAGGTTGGGTTATGGATTCTTTTTTGGAAGAAACTGGGCTGATTTGAAAAAAATGGAGAAGTTCAGACATTTGGCTACATCCTGACCTATCCACAATAACAAAGATTAAAAAAAGGTCATCAGCCTGTAAACAATTTCTTGTGGATCTTAGAGCAGTCAGGTCACGTAATAATTACCATTTTGTAATTAAGGCAGAAGGTAGCCTCCACTACTGCAAAGGAAGAAGCAAATATTCAGGGAAAACAGAGAAGAGATCAAAACTTTTACAAGTTCAAATGTGCTGACTGAACTACAATTATCTATTTAATCATTGTTTCTGAACTCTGATTTTTTCATGCTAGACTTGGATAGAAAGGGCAAAGACAGCTAGCCAACTTTTGCAGCATCAAGAAAGCTGTTTTGAAATACATAAGGATTTGAGAAACCTGGTGAGATCCAAGACTATCTTTTCCAAGCATTCCAGTACTATGAGTCAGCATCACTTCATACACTTACAAGTATAATAATTTTAAAATTCTTTTAATAAATAAGTTTCAATCTACTAATATTCTGAAATTAAAAAATTTAGCCAAGATAATTTTCTAAGTTTACAAATACACATAAAGCATTCCATTCCATGGTTCAAGGTTTGTTTTTTTTTTGTTTTTTTTTTAAAGTAATCACAAGATTACAAGGCCTGGGAGTTCTTAATTCTAATGACACTACAAAACAGCCAGCATATCAGTACTTTTTTTCTTTTTTTTCCTCTTTTCTGATCAAGCTGCGAAAAAAAAATGAAAAAGCAGGGCAAAGTCCTGATATCAAATAACAACCTACTATTTGATCTCCTGCAGTCAGACTTTCATCTCATGAATTTTTATTACATGGCCAAGAGTTATATCCAGCTATTGTTCAACTAGTCTAACATCCTCTTGATAGCAAATCCTTGAGATTCAGTATAAATCAGCACCAAGAACCATAAAAGGATTCTTGGGAAACCTCTAAGTCATCAACTCTGTTAGAAATAAGGAATGTGATTAAAGAAAACAAAAGTATAAGTAAGCCCTCACAGTATTGTATGTTTCCTCCTAAAACTTTCCTTTATCAAAGCAAATTAAACAATTCACACAGTATCTTTTTCCCTCTTTTGCACGCCTTGTTCACAAGCACATATTGCATTTGTCTTCTCCTCCAAATTCCTTGCTGCCTCCAGAGCTGCTGAAGCCTTATCTTCACCTTTTTGATATTTCCTGACTGCCAGTATACTTCACACATCTGTTTTCCCAGAGTAACAGATGTTGTCGCTCAATGAAGACAACAGTCTGTATGTTTAGGCTATGAAGTGCAGAAAAAGCATTTAGAGCTAGTTTCTGCTTTTTCTCACGAGATACTTCAAAAATATAAATGCTGCAAATAAAGTGTATTTCCAGTGCATGTGCCCAGGGATAACAAAGCAAAGCAAACTGCAGTGTACCTAGATCATTCTTGTTGCTCAAGAGGGCAAAAGGTGGTATCTTTCTCATACAGAAAAAAATCAAGGCTTTAGCCCTCAAGTGGCTATTAATTGCATGTAATTATATCAAATATAATTATTTTATTTTGAACAAGATAGTAATGTAGGATGCATTAATCCACACTAATTGCATTAATGTGATTCTGCACAATTCCCTTGTGTTCTGCTTTTGGGCCTTGTTGCTCACGAACATAGTGCACATTTAGAAACAAAATGCCTCCAAAATGAGACAGAGAAAATAGATTTCATCTGACATCTAGCAACGCGGGCAGAAGCGCTCAGAGATTATCATTCTGCTCACAGCTGTCATTTCCCCTCACGACTGCTAAGTTATTTTTATATGTTAAATCCTGTCCTGAGATTTTAATAACATTTTAAATTAATTTATGTCTTCAGTGAAACCATAGGTGTGCCCTATATGTGCTTGCAGTACACCTTGAAAGTTATGTGGCTCCTAAGAGCCACATAAGAGAGTTCCTAAGTTCTGCTTAAGTGGCACAACCTTGTCAGAACTTGACAGAGGGATTGCTACTCAGTCACTAAAACAGTGGTCTCTAGGGGCCAGCAGTTTCCCTCCCACATTTAGAAACATGCAACTGGTATGTAAGATGTCCAAGCAAGCAAATGCATCTCTATTCCTATGAGAATCCAATACCTCCTCTATTACTGGCTGTTTTTTAACTTTTCTTCCCTTTAGTTTTAAATGTGAAAATTATAGCTGTTGTATGTGTATATATAGCCATACGTATAAAATGTATAAATCCTCATCAAACTCATAGGATCATAGAAGTGCTGGTTGGAAGCCACCTCTGGAGGCCATCCAGTCCAACCCCCCGATTAATGGTCCATCTCCAGCACTAGAACAGGCCTTGTCCAGTAGAGTTCTGAAAGCCTCCAAGAGCGCCAATCCCAGGTCTTCCTGGCAACCTACTCTGGTGCTGCAACATACTCTAATGCTTCACCACCTTCCTAGACAAGAAAGGCCACTCCAAATGTCCCAGGAAGTGATGTGTCCCTTGCTTTGCTGTCTTCCAGTATCCAAAAAAATCCTTCTCTACTGTGCTTGTAACTTCCCTTCAAGTAATCTGAGGCTGCCACAAAGTCCCCCTTAGCCTGCTCTTCAGTAGTCGTATGCTGCCATCAACACCCCTTCCCTGTCATGGTCCTTTGGCACCCTTAGCCTCTCCCCACAAATCTGCTCCCTCTGACTATCTTGCTATCTCTTCACTAGACCTTTTTTTTTTTTTTTTTTTTTTGAACCAAGAGATCCTGAGGAGGATACACTACAGCAGCTTCGGCAGGAATAACATTGTCCCGATGGTCATACTTCTTCCAAGGTATGTCAGGACAAGTTTTGTCTTACTAATGATGAGAGACCACTGTTGCCCCATGTTCATCCTCATGTCTGCTGTAACACTTAGTCCTTTTTTATGACAGCTGCTACTCGTGTGGTCAGGCCACAGACAAGGCGTGAAGTCAGACCTCTGGGGAAGCAGAGCTTTGCAAATGTCCCTGCTGGAACTCTTCTGAGGATTTTTTTGGTCCAAGCTTCAGTTATTGCAAGGTCCACCCTAATCTGGTGTCATCCACAAATCTGCTGAGGGCATGATCTGCCACACCAGGGGAAGTACATAGTCCACGATTTTGCCAGGAAACCAGGGCAAGGCAGTGTAAAGCTCCCCTGATCCTCTATTTAACTTTTCCCATCCACCTTCCATACTCCGTTGCTTTCAGCAGTGGCTCTCCTTCTACATCACAAACCATGACAGAGATGGTTTTCCTGTGAAGTCTGGGGAGGGTAGAAAAAAGAAAAGTTGTGTACTTAGTCTTTTCTGGAACTTCCTTCCCTCAGTTGTCTCCCACCATTATCCCAAAGTCCACATTTTCTCTGAGCTTCCCTGTGAGAAACTTGTAAAATGCCTTTTTTATGACCCCTACTACTCCAAGCTCCTACCAGGCTTTGGCCTTCACAATTTCATATTTGCATGTCCAACCAATGCCTTCAAACTACACCTCTGCAGCCTGTCATTTTTAACCCTTTTTATGTGTTCCTCTTCTCAATTTTGGGTCATCAAAAGCTCTTTCCTTGGCCAAATAGGCCTTTTGCCAGAATTATCCATATTCCTTTAAAATTGGATGACTTTTTCCTGACTTCCAGGCTATTCTCTTTGAAAATCAACTGCTTTGTTGGGCATCATAGCAGCTCCTCAGATAATTTTTGCCTGGCTATTCCCTAAACAAGCCAAAGTTTTCACTCTTATAAGGCACATCAGGAGAACAGGCAGATTGCCCGTATCTTTGTGATATCTTTCCATAACACTAAATTTCTTGAATTCTGTGTGACAGAGAAGTTCTTAGCATAACACTGCATTTCATTTGCTGCTTTATGTGTGTATATTCCCTTTTACGGATCTCCCTTCTGCAACAAACATCCCATTTCTCCTTCCCACTTTCTTTATGTTTTTCCTCCAGTCCTGTAGCCTTGACTATTCACACAATATTATGGGGAACTGCCTTGAAGTTCTACGGAAGAGTAGAATAAACTGCTCTTTATGCAAATATTCCCTCAATGGTACTTTATATAACAGCTCTTGAGGACAAAATACTGAGAAATTTATTGCTTGAAGAGACAGTATTTCTTATAGTGACTGCCAGGCAGTGTTCCCTGATATTCAGAAGCACAGGATGCTGAATTTCTGGGAATCATGGACAACCAGGTACAATGTCAGTGGGCATCAAGGGCACTGCCCATGTCACAGTGCACTGCACAGCATGTACATACCTGGTGCTGTGGGTTCACTCTGTATCATGGTGCAGGGTCTGCTCCCATGTGTACCCTGAGCACAGACCATCAGTAAGGGAGCCCAGAGACTCCTTGTCTTCTCTGGTGTGCTTTCAGGCATTGAAAGACATCACTATCCCATTCCAGATATGTCCTGGTTGCTTCTGGGACCACACTGCATGTAAAACAGAACAGTAACAGACTATGCAATAACATGGTCTACAGACACAGGCCAGCTGCCTCTTAAGTAGAGATGTTAAAATAATATAAACAATAGAAATATAGTAAAGTGCTCTTAGAAGTAAATGTCCGTGATCCAATAACTCAATTATCTAATTTTCTCACAACTTTGCTGTTTGCCATCAGAACTTATGTGCACTTGGGGGGAAAAAAAAAAGTATTCGCCATTTGGGTTTGCTCAACAGCTATAAAAAGAACTTCCTGAATTTCTGTACTCCTTCTATGGAAAAGATGTCACAGCACTCAACTGAAAATAAAAATATTTCTGGATCGTTGTGGATGTTTTCCCTATATAGAAACTTGCTGATTTTCTCATTATCACATTTTGAAGGCTGCCAGCCATTTTGCCAAAGTATTCCCCCCCACCTGTGCCATCTCTAACTCATTCTGCCAAGTATCCACTTTTAAGAATATTGTTCCAACATTATCCTCACCATTCTCCTTCATTTACTATTAGGGTACCTTTCTCCTATGTGCTAAGTTTCTGCAGATCTGCTGCAGCACTGCTTTTTTATTACCCATATTTGGGTAAAATTCCTTCCAATTTTATTTGCCTATCCCCTCCAATTTCAAGAAGGGATATGAGGCCTGAAAGAAGTACACAAGAATTATCAAAATTATACCTTAACAGAGGGTAATCTAGCTCTCAACACTTGATATTGCTATTTCAAATCAGCTCAGTGCATAAACAATTTACACAAGGCCTCAAAGTCAGACTGTAATTAACTAATTCATATTTACTTATGAGTATTATTGTTATCCTAGGAGGGAATCAATTTTATGACATAGCCATATCCAAAACATATATATGATGCACCTAAACGTTACTTGCTAATCTATAATTGAATCTATTACATTTATGAAAATATCCTACATGTCAGACAGTAAATGCACGTAAACTCATTATGCCCTGCTCTGAAAATATGTCCTTACACTTGTAACAGTGTAAAACCTGCACCTTTCAGCCTGAAAATAACAAAATGGAAATAACAATACTGCCCTCTGCTTACACACCCTCACTGCTCTTAGTGGAACTCAGCACAGATTTCTGAAATAACAAAATGCTATATTAATCAAACATTTTCATAAATATGGGTCTGGATTATGAAGCACTTCACAGCTCGGATGCACTTGCCTCTCATGAGATAAAACTATCAAAGCTGAAAGTTTCTTGAGACAATTTACATTTCGTGATTACATTCCCTTGAATCTTAAATATAGCAGCCTTTCTTGTTTGTGGGCCTAGAGTTCTCCTCTGGGAATGGAAACATTAGCTACTGATGAAAATATTCATGAACTCTTTGTCATGCTGTTTTAACTGAAGGAAATTCCATCTATATCATGATCATGAACCAACAAGTAAACTAATCTTTGTTCTTATGTATTAGTCATATTTTCCCTTATGTTCTTTGTAGAGCAAGTGGTACATGCGTATTTAATTTAATTATGTATAAATATTCAACAGGGCCTTTATCATATCACCTTGATAGCTCATTTGGGCTAATAGCAATTAGCCTTAGAGCCAGAAAAACAACCCATTTTTTACACTTAATACAAGAGCATGTGATGTTTATCAGCACCCAGCCTTGCAGAAGGGAATGCTGATTTAAGAGTAACTAATCCTAAATCTGCATGTCTTAAGGAACTGGCAAATGAGAACTAGGTTCTCCACTTTTTTGTTCACTTTCAGGTGAAGCATTCATCGATTTATTTGCAGATTTTACTCATTATTTTGTGCAAGCATTATTCAAAGAAGCCTTCAAGCGATGATGCACTTGAATTCTTTAGTTAGCACATCAGGTGATCTTCCATACATTGTTAAATGCTATAGAGTCTGGATATATCCTGCATATGCCAATGATTATTTAATATTCAGAACAACTTTGGGGCACAAGACAAATAAACAAAATCTCTGTGACATGCTTATTGCCCTCAGAACAGTGCCTGCAGCTTTCTGAAGGGATTTGTGTTTCCAGTTTGCCAAAGACCTACGAGACTGCAGAGGAAACTTTTCACTCTCATCTTCTTTGACAGGACTTATTTCTAACATCATTATGAACATTACATTTGCCATTAAATGAGCAGGGCAGGCATTTTCACTGCATGTAGCTGTGGTTTTCCTGGGAAGTGATGGAGGGAAGCTTCCCACCTAATTCACCTCTTCTTTGGAGGATATACTATGCAGTACTCTAGCCCCTCAAAATGTAATAGCTAAGAGGGATGGAAGGCGAGACAGTCATGACCATGCAGCTGCACTTACTGCATGTTGGATGGGGCACAGAGAAGCTGCCCAGGAGCTCCGTGCACTGACTTCAAATCCCTGGCTCTTCTCCTGCTTACTATTGCCAATATTACATCACTGCACTAGAACAGCCAGACCGGTTTTCAGGTTGCCATTGAACTAGAGGACAACTAAGTACATCTTTTCCACCTGTACTGTTTACATGCAGGATATTTTCAGGAAAATTATGTTGCACACTACTCTATTTCTGACCAAAAACATATGCTTTCAAGGCAGCCTACAATCACATACAGCTTAGAAATACAGCGGATGAGAGGAGAAAAAAAATTCTTACATAAGCTACAGCATTACTTACTGTAATGCCAATTGAATTTGCCCTCAAAGCCAATGATAATGAGCTCAGAGTTATCAAAAGCAGCTTCAACTATCCAAAGAATGTCTGGGCAGCCTATTTCCCTGATTACTCGTTCTGCTCCCTGATTCCTTTCTTATGTGTGAAGATGCTCTAGCTGTTTAACTTCATCTCACTGGAATGTGTTTTGCAAATGTTTTAATAAGTTATGACCCTACTTGTCTATGCAATGCAGTTCCTCAAATACCTCAGCTGTGCTCCTCTCAGCTGTTTAAGCTGCAAATTCCATAACGCTTGTGATGTTTAGGAAAAAAAGGAAGTTTATATCTTGTTAAATAGGGCTGTTGCTACCCCAGTGACAAATTCCCTGGATGGATTAATATCTAAGAAGAATTTTTTTTTTTTTTTTTTTTAAGAAAGCATATTTATTACCTTTCATGATTCCTAGGAACCTCTAAAGCTGTGTTGGGTGTTTTTCACCTCCCACAGAGTGTCACAGGAGATGTAACCTGCTTGCAGATCTCTCCACACCTGGCAGCTACAACAGCTGAAAAGATGCTCACAGAGGAGGAATACATTACCTACTGCTTAACTGCTCCTTCCCAGCATTGGCATCCTGTTCCACTATGGCCCAAATACTTCGGTGTGGGAAGCTTTGCCATTCACTGGCTGTCAAGGAATCTTTATATTACCTATACCATCAAAATGTTTAGCTAATCATTTTACTTAACAAAACTAGATTAGAGAAAAGTCAAAAGGCTAAGAGTAGTTTCAATCATGGTTAGGTGGAAGAAAATCCCAAACCCAAACAAGAAACCCAATATATCATGCCCATTACACTGCAAGAAGGTCAGCATGGAGAGACTGATAAATCATTTTGCCATCACATCTAACAAGGCTTGGAGGGAATCCAACTCATGGGAGTTTTGTCAATCACCTGTCTCTGCACTGACACCTACAGTCACTTTTTGTCAGCATTTAACTCACTCAACACATAGTTCCGGTTACTGCCTTTGAATATAATAGAAACTAATTTTAAAAATTTTCTAATATTTCTAAATAAATCCTTCAGTATGATGTCTACACATCCAACACAACAAAACACCTTCAGCCATTTTTTCCCCTGGCAACAGAGCACTTAGCCAGCACAAATCTGCCACTAGAGATAGTTTTATATCCACCTTTAGGACTGGCCATCTGCTTCGGGATTTCTAGTCAGAGAGCTGGAGACTGGACAAACACCAAGTACCATGGGCACAGATAGACACAGCAGACACAGAAACTGGACCATGTGTTCCCTCTTGAAAGATGGAAAGTCTTTGCCCTTGGGGGTACACTTGGTTAGAGCAGTCAGTCTGGCTAGTTGATTTTTGTGAAGGCACTTTAAATCCCCCACATACAGGGAAAAAAGACCACAAAACAAACAGAAAACCCAAACCACAAACTTCTTACATACCTCTAGAGATCAATCTACATAAGTCAGTCAAAAAAGAGGAATAAGACACAAGGATCTTCAGGAAGAGAAGATGCTTTCCACAGCTCAGCAGACACAGGGTCACTCAACCATTTTGGAGCGCAACCTCCCCCCCACTCCGGGCCCTCTCTAAAGTACTCTGGGACAGCAACCAGCAAAACGAAAACATGAGCTGGAAACTAAGCCACGTGCTTTAGATTTAGAAGTCAGGCTCCTTTTTTTTTTTTGTTTTATTCTTATTTTTAGAAAGTAAGAATAATCACTGTAACAAACAGCTAGGAATTAGTGGAAGTCTTGACACAGCCAAATTAAGTGATCTAATCAGTTTCCTGACTTAAACACTGTAAAATTAAAATTGAAAATAAATAAATATGAAAACACTACTTACAACAGTAGCAATGGAACTTATCCCTAACTTTTCTGGCAGATGGAAGAATTGCTCATGTTGGCCCTCCCTGTAGAAGCTTCTACAGAACATACTTGCTAGCTAATGTTCACAGCTCAATGTGTGCTTTTGTTTTTTAAGGCACGTTATCTAATTAGCTTGTAGTGGAAGACCACTCTAGAGGGCCAGCTCCCTAAATAGTTATCTAGATGTTTAGGCTGATTATAATGAATGTTCACTTGCTTAGTCTCACAGCACAATGTCAAAAGTTTTTTAACATGACTTTTATTTTTCCCCAGATAAATTAGCATCAGCTTTCCCCCCCCCCTCCCTTTTTTTCCCCCTCCTTTTTTCAATACCTTTCCTCAAGTATCAGATGTGCAGGATGATTTTTAAGAGCACATTTCGCACAAATCCGTAAAAAAGAATTTTAAATGAGATTAGAATTTTTTTTTTTTTAAATTTTTGAACACCCGAACACTAGATTAAGTAAAACAGATAGAAAGCTTTAATAAATTCCAAAAGGTAGCCTTTCTCATGAAGTGTATTTTTATTTTGGTACATCTATTTCTTTATAGATGGTTGGCTGTTGGTTCATTTTAATATTTGTCCAGACACTGGAGAAAGGCTGCTACACCAATTTTCTGACCAAGCTGCATGATCTTGCAGCATCTCCCATGGTGTGTTTAATATCTAGGACTGCTTGAATTCTCACAGAACACTCCATATCAGTTAACAGACTACCTTGTCCATGGCATTGCAGATGTTAGAGGAGTCAAAGGTTCATCTCAGCAAGACACTAATAGAAACCATTCTTACTAAAGATAAGGCTTCTCATGAATAATGAAAAAAGAAAAAATCAAAGGCAATTTAATCTGTTGTCTTTTGGCTCATATTTCCTGTCAGAGATGACATTTTTCTAATTTGGAAAAAGTATTTCAAAGCAATAGCAGGGTTTCCTTATTAGTTTCATAATTTCATGGGAATTTCCCACTATTGTGGTTGTGATATTCAGAGCTACAGAGTATCAAAAAATATCCACTTTCCTCACAGATACCCATCCAGTTGACATGACTTTCCCTCAGAAAAATCTCTATCCCATTCTGCTAGTAAAGAAACAGTTACATAAACTTACATATTCCTTCTACAGGGAAAAAAAATTATTCTATGCCTCCTAAAAATTTACCAAAAAACATTTCAAACTCTGAATGTTAGGACCAGTCTTCTAAATTTATTTTATAGGTGATGTTTTTCTATTGCCTGGGTTTGTCCTTTAAATAGCACTGCTCTGCCATCAGGAGACAGTCCATTCATTTCATTTGGCATCACTGGGCCTCAAAGCAAGAAAGATGCTTTCCTCCAGCAGGACAGAAGATCTGGCATTTTTAATTCACTTTCTTGTGTGTTTTGAAGTCACTTAATCCTCTATTTGTCCGTCTCTGAAGATAATCTCCTAAGAAAATGAAGGTACCTTATTCATAAAAATTGTTATCAGAAAGCACCACCTTTCTCTCTGCATACATCATGCTACTGCCACAGTGTCAGCTGCTGGCATCCTAAATAACCAAGGACTGATTTATTTATTTTTAAAATTTTTAACCATTCTATGTTTTGACAATTCAGTGTCAAACAAACTGCAGTGTCAGATGAACTTGAAATGGGGAGGTTTCTAATATAGTTATTCTGGATTTCCTTTTAAACAAATCAGAAAAAGGCAAAAACTGTTGAGAGCGCAGATCCATAGATGTTTGAAGGCTTTGGACATCATCTTCCCCCCCATTGCTTTGGGATGAAGAAAGTGAGTATCTGGAATCACAAATCTAAGCCTGAATTTCTCTGCAAAGCCAAGCATTTCATGCTCAAACTGTGACTCATTAGAAACATTAGACAATCAGCTATCCTTCATCTGAAGTCACTGAGGTGTTTCTCTGCAGCAGGTGTCTGTACTAGGTAACATTTCAGAGAGGCC
>NW_020955609.1:0-6005 GCF_003031625.1 Empidonax traillii | reverse complement strand
TGAAGAAAGTGAGTATCTGGAATCACAAATCTAAGCCTGAATTTCTCTGCAAAGCCAAGCATTTCATGCTCAAACTGTGACTCATTAGAAACATTAGACAATCAGCTATCCTTCATCTGAAGTCACTGAGGTGTTTCTCTGCAGCAGGTGTCTGTACTAGGTAACATTTCAGAGAGGCCTAAACAGATACAGCGGCACAAGAAATTAAGGGTAAAAGCGTAAGGCAAGTGCCTATTTATTTTTTCCCCACAAACCAGTCAGGATAACTTTGATCTTCCCTAAACCACCAGCTTGGGCTCTCTTGCTTGTCTTGACCCTTATTTTTAGCACGTACAACAGAGCCTTGAGCACTTCTTTCGGGATCTGTAGCCAAACCCAGATTTGGGAAGCCCTTCTCAAACCTCTGAGTTGGTTAGAGACTTGTATGTATTATTTTAATGTATCTTTATATAACACATGAGGGAATATCGTTCTGCTCTGGAGACGCAGTCCCATGCAGGATCAGATGTCTTTATTAACTACTCCATATACTTATATCTTATGAACAGTGAGGATTATGGTAACCTTTCTCCATGCAAGAAAAGCAGAGATACCAGGAAAACCAGGACCCATCGGAATATTTGGTGAAGCACATGGGAGCCCTTCAGAACACATCCATAATCTTCAGCACAAACAAGAATCAGCAGAGCTTGCACTGAGTCATGCTACAACCATGTACCTGGCTGACACCACCAGGACAGCATCTTTCCATCCTTGTGGAAACATAGCCCAAAAGACACCACTCTGCAGACACCACCAGATCTCTAGAACCCTGCTACTCTTCCCCAGGGTCCCAGACACCACTGGCCTCTCTCCTCCTGGTGGTACCTAGTCACCTTTCCCCAGTTCTCCTTTTGGCCATGGCAAAATAAACACAAATTTCCTTCTCCCTTCAACGTTGAAAAACATTTCTGTCACAAAAATATCCAATCTGTGAACTTTCAGGATTATTCTAGACTCTGTATCACATTGCTGATGTCCACTTCAAATCTGAGTAGCATAATTTCCACTGTGATATTTCTTAAAAGTACTGCATCTCTTTCCAGCAGCTAATACCAGAAATAATCAATTTTCGCTTTTACACTGAAAACAGCAATTTTTTTTCTTGCTTCTTCATAGTTTTAATATCATCCTGAAATGCAAGTAGCCCCTTCCTCCTTAAAACTGCCATCAAAAAGGCACTCAAAGTGTGAAGTCTTCAGGTCAGAAGCAAACCATCAACAGATGAGCCTTAGCTGCCTAGTGGGGTACTGCTCCTTCTCTTCTTTCACAGTTCAGGACTTTGGGGTAGCAAATTATACAAGGTAAAAAATCCATATATTCTCCCTCAGAATCAAATAACAGATGAAAAATCAGAAGACAAGGAAAAGAACAAGGGCTAAAAAAGAGGAAAAAGATATCAAATTGGAGAACAGGAAAAATATGCTGAGCAGATATAGACTATAAGACCTACTTTACATGAAACAGGGAACCTGGATATGCAACTCAACTGAGACCCTTATTTCCACCTACCAAGTAGAATACAAAGAAGTCAGTGGAATTACAAATAATGGTTATTATGAAGTGGAAATACAATATAGTATTGTTACTTATCCTTAAGAAAGTACCCTCTAGTACAACAGCCAGCAAGTTACTTTATCCATTATCTGTAGTTTTCCCTTTGTGATTTGTTCCAAAACTCAAAAATTTGTGGGTTTTGCTTCTTCCAAAAGAGAATTGTAGCCTGTATAGCCCCACACTTCCCTTATAATTCTTTATATATAAATATATATATATTTTAAATAGAATATATCGTCACTTATATATCAAAATTAGAACTTAGTGGAAAGAGGCTAAACTAACACCTTGCAGGAAATTACTCTTTTTTTTTTTATGTCCATCTTCAACACATGCAGCTTTTAAAAGCAGACCTAGAAGAAGCTATGATGGGACTAATCTCAAGTCAGACAGAAACAGATAACAGGAATTACCAGCTTTACATTAAGCACATGCAAAACATTACATAACTATTCATGCAGCAGTAGTTGCTGTTTTCATGCTAAATCACCTATACAGAAACATATGTTAGAAGTAGAGCTTGGATATACTGTATTAGTCACAAAGACGAAACATAGAAGGAAGAAAGCAAGGAATTCCATTTTAGAGGTTACCACATTTATTGTCTACTTTTACTGATCACAAAAACAATCAAAAAACTGCCTCAAACCCACAAAATAACTGTTTAACTACCCTGCACACATAATTTGATGAAGTTCAATAAAGGAGAACCTTATTTAACTCTGGTTTTAAAATAAGAAAGCACTTCATTCTATATATTTAAAAATAGATTTAAACATTACTTATGTCAAAAAATGCATGAGAATAATAGCATGCTTTTTTTCCTTTTCATTGAAGTAACCCACAGATTTTGTGCTATAAAAAGACTCACGGATTCTTGAGACACATTTAAAATAGTAACTTACCACGATTCATTTTATGCATTCAAAAATGTAATAATAGATCTCCCTTGCATTGGAATTTCTTTTTTTTTTTTTCCACATCTAAAAAAGTTTTAAATGAAAACAACTACTAAATCAACTCCTTTGACCTTCATGTTATAATCACATGCTTGTTTAAAAAGGAATAACTAAGCATGCAGAAATGGAAGTGCTACTATTGCTCTGTCATTTATCTAATAATTGTGTTCATAGACTTAACAAAAATATTCTCTCGGAAAGAACTCAAAGAAGGTTATGCAACAGTGACAGACATTGTCCGGTTGAAAATACTTATCTATTTTAAGAAGCTAAAAGTGTGGAGACTGTACTTTCTGCAAGTGTATTAAAGATATATAAATGCCACAACTGCAAGTCATGGGCACTCTGAATATTTGTGATAGGGAAGTGTCAGAGCTGGCAGAACAGATTGATTTTTTGAAGGGGCTCAGGAAATCCCTACCACTTGCAGCATCACACTTTGTAGAAAAGGGGGTGAGTTTCAAACAGTGTCTTGGGTTTAGTTTCTTTGAGAACTACGTGCAGATCTGCCTCACCACTGATCCCACAGAGGACACACTTAGCACTCAGCTGAGGTGTTAAACTTCAAGAACAGTTTCAAAAATTCCTTTTTGTTCTCCTGGCTAAGGAGCTAAAAGCTATGCTGTTTTGGACTGTCTGGGTAGCAGTTCCCAGGTTTTATGTTAAGAGGAATCATAGGAAGTTTCTGGCACAGCTGCTTCAACCCCCACATTTACCTCCTCTTCCTCACACCTACATCCAGGGGAAAACACAGCCACAGAAGCCTGAGTCAGTGCAAGAAAAGGCCCCAGGCAAACTGACATTCCAAAAACCTGCCTGTGATCCTGCATCACGAGTACTAGCACAGGTCAATGCCAGAGTCAGAGCTCTGGTCTCACTGAGGTCCACTGCTCCTTAACACATACTCCAAGATCCTCTCCCCTCCTTTGCTCGATAGTTACTGAAGATGAGAAAGCACGGCCATTAAGGAAAATAACATCCAGCCTGTGGCAAAGCGATTCAGTTTCTCCAGAAATCCCCTATGGACAAAAATAATTATAAATCCCCCAGTGACCCAGAGAAATAATTAAACAATTTAAATGTAATAAATTTGGAGCCACTGAAAACATGAAGGGCAGGTGAGGAGTATTTATGGAAGGTGGTGTAACTCCTGTGACAAATAGAAAGCAAAAGGTGATCAGCGAAGATGGTTATTATAAACTCTTGTACTTTTCTCACACTGTGTAAAGTTCAGCAAAAGAGAAATGCAGCCATTAGCACAATATAATGGGCTTGTCATTTTGTAATCTTTTAAATCAGGTTTCCAAGAACACCTACTAGGCAAAGGCTGAATGACCTCATCATTAAACTTCCTCCTTAGACTCCTTTATGCTTAAAAGTACAAGACATACTTCACAGATTTCTTTTCCTTGCAATAAAAATAACGTTTAGTAGTATAATTTTGGTTCTTTTTATCATTATTGAGGATGCTTGAACAAAAATCTCTACTAAGTTGGAAAAAAAAAATCAAATTATGCACTGAACACCTGAATAGGTACATGATTTCATCTTCTATAGCTGTTACAGGAAGCAAGGAGAGAATAACAGACAACACCATCTCTAAAATGTTAATTTTTGTCTCAAAATCTGATTAACAGTGAAATTACAGCAGAATTACCTAAGCTAAGTATTGATTACCTACTTAAGTATTGATTTCAATTGTTCAAGAAACACAAACCCAAAAAATACGTGATTTTCTGATGGGTAAAGGAACACAACATAAAAAAAAGAAGTTTGCAGGAAAGTTTAAAATAAACCTTTTTTTAATAGGTAGAGAAAACAAAATAATTTTAACCTCTCCTCTTTCTCATAGTTTTTTAACGTATCTATGAAAATACTTGGTTATAAGAATGTTTTGTATGAAGGAGAGAGACTGGCACTATTGATGCCTACTAAACAGCTATCTCATTGCATATAAAGTGTTGCAGTTTTATCTTGCAGTTAAAGAGGGAAAAACAAACAAATAAAAAACAAACAAAAGCCAAACAAAACCCCAAACACTGGTAGCCCTTAGAGAAAGTTATTTTCACAGAGTTCACAGAGAACAATCAAAGAATATTCTGTTTAATAAATGGCCCAGTAGTTAGACAGTGAGGAGTCTCCCCTTAACAGCAGATGACCCCCCTTTCATGCCAGACTTCACTGTGACATGCCTACTCATAGTAGTTACATGTACTTCTATGCAATGTTTCAAGTTCCTAAGACTTGAGATTTTCCAAAAAAGAACCTTTTCCTAAGACTAACCAACCAGCTCCATCACCAGGGCATTAAAGCTTGTGCATGCTTTTTTTTTTTTCACCAATGAATAGGTTAAAATTACGTACATGCAATGGAAAATATTATTCATCTACACAATGAGACAAATGCATTTGCTTCATTTAACCACACAGGGAATGCACTTCAGTTGTCAGCAGTAAGCTCCTCTTTCTGAACTCACTGAAGAGCTGGGAAAAGTGAGACTAAAAAGGCAGAAGAAGAAAGATTATAGTAGACAGTGCAAAGGCACCATACAAGAATCATGGCTCATGCTAAGCTTCGTGTGCCGTACTGGTTTAACAAAAATTTCTCAAGATGTTTGCTAAGTGACTATATGAACAGAAAGTCTGAAAGTTCAAGATGGCACTTGTAGATTAGCAAAGAAATAATTCTGCAGATGGAGAAGCACCAAGATTGATTTTTTTTTTTCCAAATACATTATGGAAGTCTATTATAAAGCCAAAAAATGCAAAAAAGATCCCTGTAGATAGAAATTGAAACCTACAGAAGTCCACTGAAAATTAAGATTTTTCAGATAAACCATTGTAAAAAATTGATTTCTTTGTGTATGTGTTATACCACACGAGAAAAACTCTGGAAGGGTATGTGATTTGATACACAGCACAGTATAACTGCATGCCTTGTAATATATGGGGAACAGGTTTACGCAGTAAGAACTGACTCATGTAGATTACCAACATACAGTTCCCAGGGGTACCTGAGAATCACAAGTGTTGATCAGGGCATAGATGCAAGGCTGTAATTTTTATTTCACATGCCTTAGCACACACCACTTTCTCACTTACATAATGGAGAAAGCATAGTATCTGAAGATATAAACTGCTATGCTCTGAAACATCAGTCCAAGAATCTCAAATTGGTCACCCTGGTTGTCAGGTACCAAAAATAAGTGGATTATCTGGAGACACTCATGCCTTACGTAAGAGGCACAACCCAAGAGTTCTGCTCGGAAATTGTCATCATAAAAAGGACAAGAATGCAATCATGTTACAGGCAAGGTCTTAATGCATAACTAAGAACAGATGCGGAAACACAAGCACAGCAAAAGAGCACCTAATTAGCTAATTGAAAAGTGCATCCTCAGGCATATGAAATCCAAGTCAGACAAGCAGTCATAAGCTGACATTTCTCAAT
>NW_020955608.1:721485-763157 GCF_003031625.1 Empidonax traillii | reverse complement strand
GGGTCCAATAAGAGGAACTCAGCTGATTTGATGTAACAGATCAACTGCTACAGAAAACAGGTCCCATCCTCCCTCCTCCTCTTAGCATTAGCCACATATTCCTGATGCTTCCTTGTATCAGCTCTGATTTATGTGACCCTTCAGTAAGTCAATTCACTGGCAGAACTATCCAGAACGAGCCTTCCCAAGTTGGTAACCTCAATCGACTTACCAAGGGATCAGATGAACATCAGAACCAGAAAGGGAGGAAAATGATGGACTACTACCAGCCACAACAAAATGCTAATTTTGCTTGGCTGTCCTCAAATTTGATCTTTAATATCTCATGAATATCAGAGAGCAGAATGTAACTTTCATCAGGAGTTAACTTTTTAATGTATTTTGTTACCAAAAAGGATCCCATACTGTATCAGAACTCAAGATTCTTGTAACTGTATTGGTTCTGTCAGTGTCAGAAGAATGCCACATATTTGCAATCCTTACTTGTGTTAAGCAGTAATTTTTTTTCTGCAAGTATCACCAGTGAAGATGACAGAACAATGGTATCATTTATGGAAAGGTTTTAGAATCTGCTGTCACTATAAAATGGGGATTCAACAATGACCTCTCTCTAATACAACTGCTATTTAATCTTTTCTACATGAGTCATGAAATTGTAAAATCACAGTGTCCCCACGTAGAGAATGTACAAGAGCTGCTTGGTAAATCTATTGGCAAAAATCTAGCTTCTGAGTGCCATTTTTCTTGCAGTGTCTATATTGATCATAAATAATTTGTCGTCAAGATAAACTAATTTATCATTGTTCATCATGGTTCACATTGCCTCACCACTCAGTTTGGTTAACAACACATTATTTAAATTAAAACCCTTGTTTGCTGCATACTTTCATAATGTTACTTTTCCCACGAAAAACTAATTTGTCTTTCTGCATGTACCTTAAGAACAATGTGATAAGAAGCAATTCTTGCCAAGTAACATTTATGCTTACGTATGCAAACACATAACTCCTATTAATTAAAAAAAAATATCAATGCTGAAGTAAGATTTGAAAGTGTTTTGCATGCTATTATCTAATATCAGGTAATACTAAAACTTAAAGGTAAATACTAAAAAAGAGAGAGAATTTGTATCATTACTTCTACCATAATAAGATTAGACTATGCCAAAATATTATCCTCACAAATATCAACATTTTGTTCTTAGTCTTGATGTATGAAAAATGCCATCTTTATTTTTTTGCGTGATCCTTGTAATATAAAAACATGAATTCTCCGCTTCCATAAGGCAGATCTCTGAATAGAAGTGTACTCAATTTCCTGAATGTTCTTCCCAAAACTTCAAAGAAACTGGATAAAATTTCACCAGCTGGGAGTCTCTTTCTGAAGTCCAAACACCTCCAGTTCCCGAGGGGCTCAATACAGCATGTTAGCCCTGCTCACTGTATAAAGGTGCCACCAGAGGGTCTCACAAGCACATGCATCAAAGCAAATTACTAAGGAGTTGGGAAAAAACACTTTTGCTCTAAGCCTTTAAAAGGTTCATTTCAAACATAAAATGAAAATATCCAAAGTAAAACCTACTGCTTGCTTCTGAGTGTCACTACACCCTCCAGGGCACCAGTGAGTTTTCTGTGGTCAGCAGCCTGCTTTTCACACTGCCAGTTCAAAGGCAAGAGCTACAGGCACCCTAATTCATGACACATAAAGCACTTGCACTCTCCATAGGTCACAAATTTCACGCATACAGTTCCAAAGGAGTATGCCATTCTTCAGTATAGACAGCATAAACAGGTTATGGCTATCATCAATACTCCAAGAATAATAGCTTAGATTTGAGTTCATAAGAGGACATTCCAAGTAGTCAAAAGGGAGCAATCTCCTGAGAAAACACCAGTCCATTATCAGGAGGAACAAATACTAAAATTTCAGGCTCAATGTGAGTTACTGTTCAGTTATTAAAAAAAAAAAAACAAACACAAAACAAAACAAACAAAAAAACACAACACAAAAAGAAACCAACAAAAAAACCACACACACACACAAAAAAAAACCCACAAAAATATTCAAGTACATGCAGTGCCTCCAATAATGCAATCCGTTGAGTTAGGGTAACATCAAACTACTGTTTATTTAACCTAGAGACTGTTCCCAAAGCAGGACTCCATTCAACAAAGTCAAAACTTCCACCTAGTTACAGGAACACAGTCATTCTCCACACTTTTGCCATAGCCTGCCTTCTTAAATAACCATTACTTCATTCAGCAAAGAAGCAGCTCTGCTCTTCTGCAACAACCCTGAAATAATTGTACAATGAAGTTGGAACAGAAATCTGAAAATTCAAGTCCTCAACTTTCCATGGTCTTATGCAAATGCATCTTACTTAAATGCAATGTCAGGACCTACAGACTGACTGCATGCTGATGGCAGGAAATATGGAGCCAGGTCTCAGATTTCACTTTAGGCAGCTTGTGATTTGCTATGCGATACTAGGCGAGTCATTTCCCATTATTTATTTGTAAGTTATATCTAATTATCTAGAAAGCCTAATTAGCACATCTGGAAAGGGATTTGAAATGCACAGATGAAAGATAGTGTGTATTTCTCAACTCTTCTCATCTGTGCCAATAAAATACTTATTTCACAATTAGCTCTAACTGTATTTTTGATAGCTGCCACCTCATCCCTAGAAATTCCAGCTCTGGAAGTCACAAATAGAAAGGCTCATTGGGATTCAGTGCTAATGAAGCGGTACGTGAAACATCTATAGATAAGGTTAATATTCTAAAAGTGTTTTTGCAATCACTCAGCACGTAGTGAAACTTTTTCCCACTTGGGTTTCCATTCAAATAAAAACCGATTTATTTTTAAACTCTCATCTGTATCACAGTAAGCGCTTCCAGCACAGTTTTAGGTCTGAAAAAAAACTGGCCCAAGAAACTAAATTCAATCTAAAAACTGATTGAAATGTTCTAGAAAGCTTTAAAGCTTTCTAGAAAGCTTTTTAAATGTGTCTTACTACTTCATGTGGAAGCCCTACATTCACTTTGGGAATATTTGTGAAACATTGATAGGACCCTCAGAACAGACAGAAACCTTAACCTTGAGACAGAGACTGGGTGAGATGGGCTAAAGTAAAAGAGAGACTAGGGAGTCTGAGAGACACTGTGGGGGTTACACCTCCCATCCTCCAGTCATGTGCCAGCCCCAAGGAGGGATTCCAATAGACCGCAAATGGGAGAAGAGAGGCTCACTAAACCCAACTGAGTCTAGTGTTCTACCTCTACAATAACTGGTATGAGATGTTTCAGCCAAAAACATAAAAAATTACATGGGAAACAGTTATGGAGTAATCAATTCAGCATGTGAATCTCCTGTTAAAGAAATAAAAGAGCATATGTCCTGAAACACATATACCCATCTGTTAAGGTTTTCTAAATTCTATTCCTGACTATTTTTAAAGAAGTATTTTTTCCTTCACTGTATGAACTGGGATTTCAAAAGAAGCCCAAATTTCAACGTTCATTTTGACTGTAAGCATTCTGTGGCACAAAGCATCTCATCTTGTGCATGGGTACACACATTAGCCTAAGGAGTTCCCAGCTTTAGTCACAATCTACCATTGTACATACTCCTGTAGTGAAGAAACTTAAATTTAAAACTAAGAAGAGTCAGTCTACTTAGCATGACTTATTTTTTAAAGCCAAATTATTTTCAAGCACACACATCATTTTGAACAACAGAAAATATACTATTTTAAGTAAGAAAACAGCACAAGTTTTAATACATCATAACCAAGACAAAATCACATGATTTATAATTTCCTCTAAATGAGGTCCCATCTCAACACTTCACTCATTCAGGCAAAAGAAAAACAGAAATCTTGCTTCAATTTACTCTAGTCCTCAGTTCCTGCTGGTAAACACATCCACTGTCAGCTTCCTGGAAGATGATCTGCCACAGAATCAGGGAGGTGGCTGCTGCAGTTGCTAACAGGACTCAAAAGTAGCACAGTAATCTGTGCATGTGAAAGGGGTGAGGCAGGGGAACCTCGGACTGACTTGGCTGCAGAAGTGACTACAGACACTGTCAAACCAGCTCACCATCTTTGTACCTTTCTTCTCCACACTTCTCCATACTTCTGTTACTTATGATTCCTGTTGTTACCCACAGAAGAAAAAGGAAATTAGATTTTTTTGTTGTTGTTGTTGTTGGATACAATCCAAGTAGAAAATACGTAATTTTTTCCCTTCCCTCTTAGACTCCATGTTCCTCATTCCCTCATTTCAGCTACATTCCTGTTTTCTCACCAAGTCACATGGTAGGGAAAATGCTGCTGCTATTCAAATTGCTGGGCTTCTCATAACCTAATAATGTCAATTTTGGCTCAGAACACAGGTTTGGCAAGATGATAATTGCCCTCACTATTCCTTGTTTTCAATAAAACAAAAAACCCCTAAGAACAGCTTTTCTAAAAAACACTGCACACACACCTGACCACTACAGCGTCACTCTACATGCTGTATTTCTACACAGATCAGTATTTCTTCGAAACACAAGTATTAGGTTTTACTTTATTCTCAGTTTCTCATAAGATGTGGTAGGAACCAATTACAAAGAAAATTAAATGTGGCAATCTGCATAAAATTCCCTGTACAGAAGGGACATAGAGCGGGGACAAGAGTGTTAAAGAAAACTTTAAAAGCTTGCACTTCTAGGACCCTACTTGGTATGCCTGCACACTGCTCCATCAGCTGCATTCCGTTTCTGTCCTGTCATACCACAAAATTCAGCTTCTGTCCCTGTCGTGGTTTTGCCATGATGGCAAACTGCCCTGTGTGGGGGTATCAATGCCACAGCAATACCAAGGGGATCTGGTACGACAGAGGCCTCTTGTCTGCTTCTTCGCAATCACATTTCCACGCTGCAACACAGAACGGCAAAGCCAGCTGCTGAAACAAACCCACAGACCAAATGGAAGCTTGTTTCAGCAGCCCTCCTATGACTCTCAGACACACCAGGTAACAGCTCAGCCATGACCCAGGAAGCCTAGGAAGGGCTGAAAGACACTTATGCAGAGTTCCAGCAAACCACACTGCTAATGCTTCTCAGCATTAGCATATGAAAACATATGTTAAGGCTACTGGGGCAAGGTGAACACATACCAGAAATCAAATAGACTGAAGAAGCAGTATTAAAAAAGCAGCAATGCTGTTTTAGAAATTAGCCCCATGGTACTACGTAATTCCCAAATATTCTTCAGTATTTATGGAACATTTATATTATATTTATAAAATTAATGCCTATCGAGATATCAAGTATAGTCTCCTACTATCAGAGCTGCCTCAAAATATAGTACTTTTCTCAAGCTGACCAAAAGACATTTAAAAGTCACTACTCTGGGCAGATTTAAAACTCCACTGCTAACTGATGACATAACTAATTCCAATTTCCACAATAAGCATAAGTCAATTTTCAACTTAGCTTAGTGGTGTTTTGTACCATCAGAGAAATCCAGTTTATATTTTACCCCTCCTGCACAGAGAAAATCCAAATATTTGTATTTTGTCATATCTTTAACTTGGTGCAGGAAATAAGCAAGTGGATTTCAGTCTCCTCTCAAGAGAGACTCCTGACAATACTTGCAGCTTTTCTTTAAACTAATTTCTTCTTGGTCTTTTAAATGCTGTTGATTTTCCAACAAATTCTATACAAAGTCTCAAGAGTGCCTTATGAGATTGTATGCAGACTTCCCTTTATCTGTAGGATGTACCTCTCCTAAAAAACACGTTTTCATTTTACCCACGAATGTTTCAGTCCAATAGACAACACAATACTACTTACCCTGTTTTCAAATGATGACCTACCACTACATTCACAAATTAAACTTCTTTGATTAGGACATAAGTGCATGACTATTTTTGATGCTGTTAATGACATTTTCTAGTAAGCCAATCTTCAAGGGCATTCAACTCCTTTGGCACAATTCACTTTTCTGTATGGATGTCTGACAATATAAAAGAGGAACTTACACACTATTCAGTCCTTAAGACCCTCCAAGCCCAACTTGTCTAAACTTGCATTTTATTATATATTTCAAGTTTCTGCATTTTGATCTGTAGGAAAGAGATTATTATTTCAAAAATTAATATTAAAAAGAAAACAATCACTTACCTAGCATAATTTCCCACAGAATTATTTATTAATATACATTTTAGAATGCAAAGCCCAAGATCAGCCTCAAATATGTTCATCATTTTACATTTCTCAGATTGAAAAATTCAAGACTCCAAATCGTTATATGTCCTATTCCTACCAGTATTCATTCAGGTATTTAGTGTTAAGCATGCAAGCAGTGAAGAAATTAAAACACCTGCAGAAGTGTTTGCTGGATCTAAGCGCAAAGGAAAAAACTGGGATTTAAGATTCCTGAGGTTTTATTTCTGGCTCTTCTTAAACGCTCACTTTGAAATGTATAATACTGGACTGAGTTATACTTCTTCCATCCGTAAACAAGGGAATATAATCAATCCATAACAGAGGGACATTTTAAAATTTAATAAAATTGTATTAAAGGGCTTTGAATTCTTCAGATGAAATATGCTAGATAAGAGAAAAATAGCACTATTGCTACTCTCGTTTCTCTAGCAGACTTTGATAGCAATTATTTCTTTCATCCTCATGCCCTATGTATTTTTGAGATCCATTTCAGCAAGAACCATATATAGCTACAGGTTGGACTCAGGAGATGCTAAAATACTTAGCCAGTACAGACAGGTTTCACTGTATATGAACTGTAATTTTTTTTTAAATCAATCCTATCAACAGATGTGCTACCCTAGAGCCATCTATACGATGCTTAAATTCTCTTCCCCATCTTAATCTGGAAAGTTACATTAGCGCCTTCTAGGCATTAATATATATTAAATTATATTTGATGATTTCATTAATAGTTTGAATTCTGACTAACATTGGCCAAATTTGTTCTCTTTCAAAACCACTACAGGAAAAAACCCTGGTCTTTACCAAGCATCCAAACAGTATTTTAATGCTTAGTGCTCACGAATGTTGTTATTCAGCTTTATAGACAAGAACTTAAACACGAAATACTTCTCTAGTTAAGCCTGCCCAACCTTGCAGTAAAAGCAAGCAGATGAAAAAGCAAAGCCAAATGCACAATCAGAAGGTCCCGCTCCACCTTATTCTAACACACTGACGTTCAGGTGACTCAGGCTGCAACTGCTGCCCGCATGCAGGAATCAGCATGGGCTGCAAGTAAAGCCTTCATAGGGGGTCCTTTCTCCATCAGAGAAAAGGCAGCAGGATACACAGTGCCTTACAGATTTAGCACATGAACTACCAGCTGGAACACATAGATGCATAGATGTGTTTGAAGAAAAAACCCCCACCCCTCAAAATGCCAAAATAACAAGAAAAAGATGTTATGAAAATAAAAAAAGTTGAAATATTTCATCACAATAAGCCTATGGTTTAAAACATGACTGATTTTTTTAACCACTGTGAATGAAAACAAGATGCAACCATTTTCTATACTCACTAACGTCAAAAGGACTCTTTCTATATTTGATCAATATTCCTACATTAATTGCAAAGGCTCCAGTTATTCCACAGTTTCTTTTCCTGAAGCATGAAATCAGCTCTTCAAACAGAATTCATAACTGAAAGCCAGAACACACTATACCATACTCCGGATATTTTGCTCATTTGTTTGCAATAGGTTAAGAGCTTTGAGGATCTGTTGAATGTTCTCTCATGGTTAAGGGGCATAAAAGTTTTTCCTCACCTTCTTAAGCTGGTCATCTCCTTTCACCATATTTATAAGAACTACTTTCTTAAATCTTCTATCAAGTCTGGTCAGAAATTCAAAGATAAATTTGCATGTTTATTTATGAGCACACGCACACACATACATGCAATCCTGTGTCTTTGACTACAGGAATATGAGTTCAAACTATGAGGTTTGGGGAATGTAACTCTTGGAAATCAAAAAAATATAAAAAATTGTGAAAACTCTTCTGCCAATTATAGTGCTTACATATTTTTTCACCTTTAGATAGCTGAGATACAGTTTTCAATTCATTAACCATCATGCTGTTTATAACTTTCATGCCAAAAAAGGTACACAGCACCACTAAGGGGGATAGATCAATCTGCTCAATAATCCCAAGTCAGGGCTCAGCAAGCCAGCTATGACATCAAACCCATTTTGCAGACAGACCTCTACCTACGGGTGTCTCTCTTATATGTTTGGGTTCCCTCATGTCTTGTCCTCCTTTTCTGGTTAGCTCAGTATTGGTAGGAAGAGAACTTGTCCATTCCAGTTTTCAAAATCTTGTGCTCTTGTGCTAAGCCAGGGTATTCAAAATGCTTTGATAGCTTTTGCAAGCTTAAAGGGATTGAATTCACTGCTCAGATCATGTGCGTGTTTCAAAGTATTAATGATGAGTTCATCTACAGTAGAATATTTAAAGACTCCACAGAAAATTCATTCCAGATTGTTAGTCACAGGAAATGTGCCAAAATATTATATATCTCTGAAAGCCTAAGTCCCCATCAGTTGCAGGGTGTGATTACACATGCAGAGAACTCGGCTTGCCGTTCAGAACATATCTCCGAGCTCAGCCAGGCATTCTTCACATTCATAGATACAAAAACATTGCTGCACATTGTGAACTCAGCTTTTGTCACAGTTTTTAAAAAAAACCCCAAACCACAAAAATAAAAAACAATCAAAGAACTAGAGTAGTTAATCCCTAGAAGGCCTTGTGATCACATTCCTTGACATGTTTGATAAATATGAAAATAATTGAAAACGTTCTGACTTGTTAAACTTGCAGTCTCTTTAATGCACTTCTCAGTCCTAACATGCACAGACTGCTGACTTGGCACATCCAGAAGACCTTTGCTCACCTTTCTCAACAGATCCATGACAATTAACCTGAGTTTCCCCAAGAGCAGAACAAAGTCTTGCTTATTAAAATGTTTACTGAATTCATAAAAGGAGAGCAGAGTTCTAGTGAAAACAAAGATGTCAGAGCAAGAGGAAAATCTCCACAGGCACAAATATGCAATAGTAGACGATAAAAGAAGTCGAACTGGGATTTGAATGACTCTCATTCTTTAAAAACAGACTAGTCTAAAATGTCTTAAGGTTATATAGGATACTGACCTCTAACGAATATCACCTGCTTATGCACACTGATGAAAAAGATAGTGTAACAAGGCAGTTAGCTGTATAAAATTTAACTCATTGTTACCATTTTTACTCTGTTGTACAATTCACTAGCCATGGGTTCAAACAACAATGCAGAGCATGTGTCCAGGTAACTTAGAACATGACATATCACCTACTTTACATTATACAATAAATATATAATGTATAAATTAATATATCTATCGGATTTAAGAATATTACAGCATGCATGAGTTCTACAGTAGCTTTTACCTTGGCCCGCCAATTTAGGCTTTTATGCTCAGCACAGTAGATTGTTTCAGCCATAGGAATAAAAGACAGTAACATAAAAGGTCTGAGGGAGAAGACTCCAATGACTACATACTATTGTCTATTAATTATTTTCAAAAAAAAAGAAACAGCCAACCATACTGCAAGTTCTGCACACTAAGCTGTTTTCCAAGGGAGGTGTCAAGATGGTTGATTGTGCCAGCCTGGGTATCAGCTGTTCTATTTGAAAACCAAAACATACTTTTGACACTTAAAATTAGGTGCCTTGGAAGGGTATATGACCCATTCACAAGCACTTCAAAATGGAAAATTGTTTCCAGGAGACAAGGTAACATAAAACGATTATGCACAATCAAGTCATTTCTCCAGTAAATGTCTGAAAGAAAGTTTTAAAAAACTGAATTGGCACAGCTCTGTGTGTTGTCTCGTTTACAAAATGAGAAAAAAACATTTTGCACATCATCCTGGAACACATATCTGTCAATCATTATAGGTGAGATTGTGAGAGTTATAAATTATTGTAAGTTATATTAAAATATAACTTATCTTTACAGTCCAAATTATATCCTTAGACAAGTGGCAGTGGGGTATGAAACCAGTCAAACTCTACTTTAGTCATCATCTCAGAATATCCCAAATTTACACTAATATCCAGCCTTGCTTCCCAGGAATATAAATTTTCTTTTCATTCAGCAGATTTTTTTCAAAAGTAATTAAGTACAAAAAAACTTTTTAACATAAGTATTAATGCAGTTAAGCCAATTATTAACTAATGATGTCGGTACAAAATTATTAATTATAACATACAGTAGAAAATATTCCCAACAGAATTAAATATGGTAAACTTTTTCAAAGGCTCCATGGTATCTTCGAAAAATATATGTTTGTAATTACAACTTTTTCAGGGATTACCAAAATTACAAGCAAGCAAGGTAAAACATTGTCTAGAGGATTACTTAAATTGATGAGGTCTTCTCCATATAAAAACATTAAAAAATGAGACTGAATAACACACTCCAGTTTGGTAATATTAGATTCACGCAAAAGCATTTAAAATACATCTGCAATAGGACCAAGATGGAAGGACTTCAAATTCCAAGTTAATTCTAGTCCATAGAGTGCAAGATGGTCACAATCTCTCCTGTGAAAATCAGGAATAGAAGGTTGCCATGTTTATTTTTAACCTAAAGGATTGGGGTTAATTTTCTGGCATTGTAGGCAACAAGAAAGAGAGGTATAAAAAGTGAAGTTAAAGGAATTTGACCACAGAGAAAACTGAAACAGATCAGTTCATTTTCATTACTCACGACAAACTAATAGCAAGATGAAACAAAGGCGGGCACGCAGATGCCCATATTCTTAAAAATATGTGTTTTACCCTGCTGAAACACAAATTTCTTAGCCACACTAGACCATCCCTACTGTGCAAAAACTCTACTGTTTAAATGTAAAAAGTAGTAGAGATGGAAGAGAATTAAAGTAGAAAAGTAGGAACAAGGCAGTAATACAATCACAGAGGCAACCTGAAGGGCAGAAGCCTTTGAAGAAACTCAGATCATCTATTCTTGTTTCTGAAGTGTTACAGAAGCAGCAACTCAAAATTGAAGCACCTAAAATCAGAGGTGATTCTTTGTATTTAAAATACAGAATGCTCTTCAAAAAAGACATTAACACAGTCTATGGTTATGTTTCTGTGACAACCAGTTTTATAAAACTGCATCATCCAAACAGGCTAGGACATTCTGGAAAAAAATGAGATCTGATGTAAGCATTTTCATGATCTTTTTATGAAAATGTTCAAACAAATTAACAAAACTATCTACCCGCAGATATGTTAAGGTCTTCCTTTCCATATGAAAATGTACAGAGAAAAGATAAAACATATTCATATATTCAACCATGAATATCCAAACTAATTCTATGTCAGGGTGATAGTGACCAAGAGGCCAATAAGAGTGTAAGACAAATAAGTTCTGATTTCAGTCTATAGCTCACTCCTGTTAGTTTTCTGCAGTTCTGAGCACCAGCAGCACAAAACAGGCTTCAAGCTCTCACCCATTCCACTGCTCTATTGCAGTAATACAACTTTGCGCTGTTATGGACAGAATCTCTGATGGTGCCTTACTGTGACAGCAATGTTACAAGGAGTCAGAACTTCTAAAACTTATTTTTTCATCTATCATGAATGATTGCCTATTTCAAAAGACAGAAATGAGATCTGCTCTCCTTTTTATTTTTTTTATTTATTTTTTTTTTTTTTACAGCTGTGGTTTGCATTATTTATATATATTTTAAAAAACCCACTAAATTTAAGTAAAAACTGAAAAATGGGACCCAAGGAAGACTTGAGTTACATTACTCCCATCCTTAAGTATTTCTGTGCTTGTTTACACTACACTATCACCATTATATGTCAGATACAGATCCAGGCTTACTTAGAAAACATCACACAAGGTTTTCAACTAAACACTTTGTTTAGTAAAAGACAATTCAGCTGCCTGACGTTCCAGGAGATGAATTTGTACATACAAAGGATCTGATACAATGGAGGCAATTTTAAGTAAAGCTACTGAATCTCAGCACTTCTGCCTCCACATCGCTCAAGAGAGCCATCTTTACAACAGAGTAAAAGAAACCAAAGTGTTTGGATTACATAGGGAAATATATTTTTATTTATTTTCTTATTTCCAGAAACTTTCAATGAAGGTGCCAACTATTGCTGACTGTAATGGGCTTTTTCTGACAGAACTGCGAGGTATAAACTTGAGAGATCCACACGCTATGAAGCAGCTTGTAACATTAAGAGATCCAACTTTAATGGCAGATTTATGCTCTCTCTTTTGACTTTCACTCAGAGCAGCAAGAACCTGATGAAGAGAATAAAAAGCAAGACCACAGCCTCATCGGGTTTCTAGATTATAGAGAGCCTGCATTGTATTTCCATGATTTTGCATGATTAGTGACACTAATTTCGGGACAGTTTAAGTAATCACTGAAACATCGACAAGTTAAAGTAGGTTGCACAGAGACAAGAAAAATCAGGGTAAACAGAAAATTTGCCCTGTAGTTTTTGCTGGGTGGTGGCTAAGCCCAAAGCAAGTACAGTGTATTCCATGTTACTGGGGTAAAAAGAGAAGAACTCTGAATTAACAAAGAAAAACTTGGTTGTTATTACATTTCTAGAAGTACATTATAGTTACAAATCAAAGGCCTGTGAATCTGATTATACTACTAACTTGAATACTAAGAAAAAGCATAAGTAAATGCAAATACAAAAGCCTCAGAGACGAGAGCAAACACTGAAAACCAGCACAGTTAAGTAAAATAAACATGCAGAGGATAAACAGAGGGGATAAAGAGGTAAAGTTTAAAAACCAGAGACAAAAAAACCCACCAAGACCCATACCCAATATAAATATTGAAATATCCAGAAGTTGAGCCAAGATATAAGGCATCATAGAAGTATCTCACATGTACATTACAAAATGCAGAAAGATACATTACGAATGCATATATACCTACTGCATTTACAAATGAGAATGGAGAAACCCTTTTCATGCATGCGCCAAAAGATGCTACCTTCAAGCCATTAAATCACAGACTATTAATTGTTTATGCATGGTCTATGTGCAAATAAAATAAGCATGTATCTAAGTGAAATAGAGAACCAAAAGAAAAAAAAAGTAGAGGGAAAATACAGAGCATGGAAGGAAAACGACGAGACCAAAAACCTTCAGATAATGGATTTTGAGACTAAACTATACAGATCTCCAAAGAAACACTTCTGCTATAAGAAAAACAAAAAGCATAGCCTTCAATTTACACATACTAGAATCCTTATCACAAGCAGGGAGACCCAAGTGAGTACCAACAGATTCACTGGGGTTTTTTTAGATATAATTATTGAAGAGTTGTTTCCTGAGGACAGAGGCAAGGTGACTCCAACAGCCCACACTCCCTACCAAAATTAGGCTACACCTGAGCAAATCCAAACACACAGGGAGGCTCTGAAGAAGTATAAAATCTCTGCTTTACCTTCTCACTGTAGAAATCTTTCTACAACTTGAAAGCCAATTCTGCTGGTGAGACAACCCACCACAGAGCAAAGGTCTAAAGAATGAAGAAGAATATGGAGAAAAAAAGTCGAAAGATTTGAAGCTTTTACTGACAAGAAAAGTATTAACATTTACCCAGAAAAGGGAACTGCGTTTTCTCACCAGGCTTCAAATGAAGAACTGAAAGCTGTTTAGATATGAAGTTACAAGACTGAGTTGCAATTTGAAATGTTTCCTAGAAAAACAATTAGACTGGCTGGAGAAAGTACGCATAAGTAAAAAATACAATGGTGTAAATTAGGCTCTAAATAAACCAGTATTTTTTTCTTAATTTTCTCAATGAGCACAAACAGATCATAAACACAGCCCTGAACACTGTCATCAAGGAAACCAAGTAGCTTTATCAAGAAGTACAACCAGTGAATTCAAAACTCTACAGTTTGATGGATGACACAGAGTACAATGGTATGATTCACATTCCTAACAATGAGATTGGTTGGCTGGAAAAGAATAGCAGTTTAGAAGAAATAAAATTATGTTATCTATTACCAAGTTACTCCATGAGCACAAGCAGGATTAGAGCAAGAAGAAAAGTAATAGTGAAAAGAACTCATGAATGGTATTTGAAAAGATTAACTGGTATCAATACCATAGTTTAGTTTAAAACATAAAGAACTAAGAAGCTAACAACTTTGGTAAAGACTCCACTGCAGAGCAAAATGTACATGATTATAAGAAACATCATCTCATGATGAATGCAGATTATAAAATGGATATGTTTAGGAATAGACACAGTTTACTAATTAGCTGTAGTATCTTGAGGAGGTATCAGAAAGTGCCAAAGAAGAGGAAGAAGCAGCTATAAGAGAAAAAATACTTAGAAAGAAACAAAAACAAAACGAACCCCCCCACACACACACATATTGAAATACTCAAAACCCAAACCCAACCTTAAGTAGTGTCACCCAGTTAATGTTTTCCTAGCTAGCAGAATTCCAAACCTTAATTTTTGTTACCAAGTCAGTCACAAGCAGAGAAGTCTTCTGTCAGAGTTTCAACCTCTTCCAATTTGGAACGTTAGGCAAATTAAAATCTTTCAATGCCCTGAGTGCCTAAAACAAGATGATCACCAAAACAAAAGATCCACAGATCTTGTCCTACCCAACCGTATTACCCTGAGGATCTAAAGATGTAGCAAACGCAGTAAGTAGAACGCAATAACCAAAGTAATTGGAACTCCCTTTGGTGGCCTGTTAATTCCAGAATCAGTTAAGACAGCATAAAAGCAGAACACAGGTGCACACAAGAGTAAAAACATGCAAACTTTCCCTCTGCTGTAATATAGAACAGTAAATTGTTCTTCCTTTGGATCAAAACATGACATTTCTTCCCTGGAACAACAAGACAGGTGGGGGCCAAGGAGTGCAACTTGTTAGAGGGTAACAAGACTGCACAGAAGTGATCTCCTGATGACTTAAAGCAGATTGGAGGAGAGAAAAAGAGGAGAGTAATTACTGAGTGTTTTGCAAAACAGACAATTAGACCAACAGGATCAAAATTAACTGCTCCAGCAAGTACTTAAGACCAATGGACAGAAGGCAGCACATCCCAGCACCTGCAATCTCCAGTGGACTTCCCTGCACGTAGCTCACATTTCTGTGGTGCAAAATTGATCAAACAGATTTAACAACGTAGAGCTACACTACCCTATGCACTCAGAGGGAAAGAAGAATACAGATGGTACATGATTCCACTTCCAGTGACACTACACTGATTGGTTTTATTGTGAAATCTATTTATACAGCTGATTATAAATTCCTAGTGTGCTTTGATTAATGCAATAGCAGCTGGACTATTTCCTTTCTCTTTGCACTTAACTGCATTCTTGATTAGCAAGTGGTATATGAAAGCTTGTGAAACAAGTACAGGAAAATCAAACAATAGCAATGATTTCCTCTTAGACCACTACATTACACTAAACCTGCCAACACTAGACCAGTTAGTCTCTGACCTGCAGCAGCTGGCAGTAGCCAGATCCCAGATGGCTCTAGAAACCTGGTTTTGTATGGTCCTTGTCTTATTCATACCAACCTAGCACAGAAAGAAAGAATCAGAGCAGCTGTTTGGGCAGCTCTGTGATAGATGAGATCTCTAAACAGAGCAAATTTCCAGTCATCCAGTATGAGTATGATGTGGTCCAATCACTCAGTGTCAAAGATCTATCAGATCTATTGAAACTCAAATCATTTCCACTACAAGTAAAACATACGTCTGCATGCCACTGGCATCTCAAGATAGCAAACCACTACAAAATACTCTATCACATCTCCTATCCTGGATCTTCAACTTTTCAAAGCATTACTTCAGAAAGAGAGGATTCAAGTCATTGTTCTGAACTCGCACACTTTCGTACATAAGTTTTGCAGTGCTAACCAAAAGAGTGAGCACAGACAGAAGTGAGCACACACCTCACTCAAAATACTTTTATTTACAAATTTGGCAGATTGGTGAAGTTTTACATAAGGCTCAGAATGGCATGAAATGTGCGTGTGTCTTCTTTTATACTGCAAAATACTTCAGACCTAAAACCTTGAATTCTTCTCCCCAAAATACTCCTTTAAAACCTGAAGCAAGCACAAGCATTAAGCTACCAATGCATTTGGCCTTGGCTAATACAGTGAAGGATACATCTGGATGAGTTCAGGATAAATCATAACATGTAGGTAAATTCAGTAATGAATTTGAAAGCAGCGTAATTTATAAGCTTTTCATGTTTTCATTTGAAAGGAGGACCTACATTATTTTAATATCACTATCATCCAAAGGAAAAAAAAGTTATTTGTAAAAGCGTTCAGTAAATCAACTTGTATTGTAAAAAATATTTTCTTAGAAGACATGCACTTCAATTCTCATATATAAGGAAGCAAAATTCTTGCTTTAAGTACACTGCAAGTCGCTTTAAGTTGCTTTATGTGACTGGTGAGATGTTCTCAAAATGGATATTTCTTTCATACTGTAAAATTATTAGCAAAATTAAAAGCTTCCCAAACCCACAGCTGAGGGTTAACAGTGGATAACTAAAGATAAAGCTATTGTGAGGTGGGGTTTAATTTTTTAAATCTGTAATCTGAGGTAATTAAAACCTGTAACCTAACCTGCAAAAGGAAAAATTCTTGCCTAGGAACACACAAAATTTCAAGTCATTATTTCAAGAGGCAAGAACAACACTTTTCCATCTCTCTCTTATTCCCAATTTCCTTGCATCTTATGACATCTCCCTCTACCTACTAAACAAGAGAGAATCAGAAGCTCTGGCTCATGAGTACTTTTAAACCTTTTAAGGATTCAAGCACAAGAGAATCAAAATGGTGTCTTGACACCAGGCTTTACAAGCATTACAGCACCAAACTGAAAAATTACAAGGCTAATCAGAAGAGATACTAAATAGCATATTAATTTCTCCTGCAGTCCTAAATACAGTTTATCCTATGTGCTGTAGAATGCAAAGACAGAGCCACTCAAGCTGCATTTTCCTAGCACTTTAATCTAAATCAAGTTCTCCTGCCCTTAACATTACAGTCCTTTGTCCATCTTAGATGGTTTAAGATAAGATGATAACTCTATCTACAATACACGTCCTAACAATAACAGTTACTAGAAAATACCACTACATTACACTTGATGGAATGGAAGGCTGCTAGAGTTCTAATCACCAGCTGTCACAAAGTTCATCATACGCATAACATTTTCAGAAAGCAGAAAGCCTACTTTACTTTTTTAGACACTCAAGCAATATGCCAGAATTACAACTCTTTTGTACCACAAGGTTTTTGCTTAGGAAAATTCCATCTCAGTGACAATATGACAATATTACAGATGAGGGCATCAGCCCCCTTTGCTATCTAGCAATTCCCATTGTAATTCATTTTTAGTCTCATAGTACTTTATGGAACTTGACCTATTTTGTTTTAACTTTCCTGGATAAGATCTAAAACAAGGCTATAAAAAGACAATTAACAAGTGTGAAGGGTGGTTGTCAACAAAAAATTATTCATTTTGTTTTCTCTTCATTCTGAAGTTTGCCATCCAAGCCCTCACTGCACACAGATAAAGTTCTGTTCTGAATACCAAATTACTGTTCTCTTCAGTGACTGGAACCTGCACTGAATGCTTCCCAGCTGCTCTGTCTTCATAATACCCCCGTCCTGAGAAATGGATTGATTAATTTATAGATAGGGAATGGAGCCACAGGCAGATTATTGTGAAAAATTTTGGGTGCTTGCTTTGAGGCCCTCAGGACTTGACTGTTCGGTTTAATGTGGCACGCTGTAACATTCAATTTATTAAAAGAACAGCCTCTGCTGAACATAGCTGAAAAGCAAGCATTTCACTTTTAATCTCACAAACCAAGCACACAGAAACTGAGATGTACTATTAATGCTCAGTTGTGAAAGTTCTGCTTATAATGGTTTAGCAATCCTTAAGTATACTTATCTAACTAAAGGCATTCAGCTGTCTTGATTGGGTCTTACTTCTTAAAACCCAACCTTTGCAACCAATGAGGCAACGATCTTGAAAACAATGTCTTTCACTGCAAGCAGGCCTATTCCCTGAATAGATTGAGGCAAAGACATGTTAAATACGCAATAGTGAGACGAGATTATCTCATAATGCCAAAAGGGAAAAATTCAGGTCGCATAGAAAAATTTACTCTCCAATTCTCTCATTCTTCACTTTCAGTCATACTACCCTCATTAATGCCTTGATATATTTAAACACAGTTTTATATTTGTTTTCACGTAGATTTTAGTAAGATGACTGATATTTATCCATTGTTTTGATTAATTTGAGCTCAGCCTACATAGGAATAGTTGATTTTCAGGTCAAAAACTCAGTATTTCTTAACTAGCAACCAGAGTAGTGCTTTAGTCTGGGAGCCCTTTTCATAGTTTATCCACAGTGCTCTCTATTATTTAAGTTTTCTCATTTAAAAATCTGTCATTCAACAAATATGATTTTCACCAATTAGATAATTTTCCATTTAAAAACATACAAACAAAAAACCAACGAAACAAAAAGAAAAAAGCAGCCATTTTGCTATCTAAAGTAACCATCTTGGAAAAAAAGAAAAATATGTATATATACATATGTCTCTCTACTGAAAGATATTAGACAAAAACACAAGCAGAAAAGGAAATAACGAGTTCCTCATGAAGCACACTTGTTTCTTCTGTAATACACACTGAATAACAAAAATTCCAATTATAATTCACAATAAAGAAGAGTAATGTGAGAATAAAAATTTAAGAATTACATTTGTTTGACATTTAACTCTAAATTTTATTACCTTGGCTCCAGTATAGCCCTATTCTTTATACGTATGGACATAGTTACTTAATTAGTACCAAATACCTCAGTAGATTCTTGAGAGTATGAATTTTTTTAAGCTTCTATGTATACAACTCCACCCTGAGAATTAGAAACTTCAAATCTATAAACATTTTTATTTTCATTTGTACTACTGCACTTCAACAGAAATTGTTCCTGCAGCCTGATTTATGAGTTCAGAGCAGCAATTACAGTAGTTGAATTTACTCACTTTTGAGCATTGCAAACACACTTCAGGATATTAAAGCAGCAATTCAAGAAAGTTTTATGTATTTATATTTTAACCAAAACTTAAATAATGACAGATGGGTACAGACATTTATGCACAAGTGAAAAAGTTGGTCTTGTTTTAAACACTGCATATTTGACACTATCCCTTCATATTGCATTTGTTCTCCCTACTAACCTGAGTTCCAAATCTTCTGACATTCATAACTATTTCATCAATGCTGAGTCTGCCACCAACTCAATAATCTTTGAAGTAGTAATTTATGCTCTCCATGCTTTACTTACCTATCCTTATTTTCTTTTATATCAAATGGATTTTTAGAGGAACATTTATTTGCAATGGGCTTGAGACCATAAGATAAAATATCTTAAACTTTCAAAATATTTAAAGTCTTGCTCAGCAAGGTCAGGACTCATAGGGTCTTCCTGTCAAAATGAGTTGCAAGTATAATCCCTAAATCTCACTCAAGTCTGTAAGGAACAAAAATTAGGCAACTATGTCCTGTAACTTTCATTACCTTGGGTGCATGTGTTGGTGCATATATCTCAGCATATGTTGCAAACAAACTTTGCTGTGACCACACAAGGATCTGAAAGATTGCTTGAAAAGAATGTGGTGTGAAATGGCTAAGAGTATCTCCAGGTGTCTGCATAGACAGACACGTTTGTTTACAGAGAATCAAGACAACTCAAAATGATTGATAAAACATTTCACTTTTAGAACCTTCATTGTCAACACTTGGCAAGAAACTCTGTATTATTCTTGGCAAGAAACTGTGGAAACTGGTAAGAAAATAGCCAGGATACCTTTGTATGTCAGTGAACTGGAATTTTTCATTGAACAGTTTCTCTTGTAAATTTGTCTGCACCTAGTTTAATCAACAAAATTTGCAGCTGTTAACAAGTTGTGCTTCCATATGCTACCCCATATAAATACATTTCTTAATCAAGACAGAAGCCTGTTCAGAGTCCAATTGTTTTAATTGGACTTGGTACAAAAAAAGCATAAATAATGAAGTAAACCATCAAAAGAAGTACAATCAAGTGTAGGTTACAGGAAAACTGCTTTCCTTTGACTTAAGACTGTGTAAACACAAGGGCAAAGGAGGTTATTCAGTTTTGCTCACACACACAGCATAGATAACAGCTGCAGTTTAGGCTTCCTGATCTCAGGAGAAATATACTTCCCCTCATTTAGTGCCAACTAATTGGGCTTATGGTAGGTGGAGCACACTAAAGATACTTTCAGCAAAACTAGAGGTAGTTACTGTAATCTTACTGGAATACACTACTGGAATAGCCATAGTACTCAAAATATCTTCATAAAGGCTGTTATTTCAGTAAGTTGCTTGGGATTATTGCAGAGGCTAAACTTTTTTATTTGCATTTCTGATTGCCTGCAACCTCCACTCCATCTTTCAAAACCGGAAGGGAAACCAGCTTGCCTGTAAGAATTTATCAACTTTTTAGGAAGGTGCATATGCTGGAGGCCTGAATCATTTGTACAGTTAGTTCCTCTTGGTCATTTCAGACTAATTAGATGTAAGGTGGGTGCATGGGAATGTACTTTGAGTTACTGCTTGCTTTCTACGCTGCATTATTAAATTTACTGTCCATTGCGTTTCTTTTAAAGCCAAAGTAAATTGTTCATCAAACATATTCAGATTTCAAGTGTCCTACCACTGATGATTTTGCACATCAGCCATACTGTTCCTCAGCTGTGCTTTATATCACTCAAGCTTACTGACAATTCCCTAACTTTTTGTTTCTCTGAGGACACACTGTTTCCTTAGAGCTAAGTCCAAACCTGCAGTCAAAGCTTGGTTGTTACCATCAGAATTATAACAATCTAATATTCTCTAGTTCAGATAGGATAAAAGAAAAAGTGAAATGCAGTATAGAGATGGTTTCATTTCCACAATTAGCAAAAATACTAGCCTTTCCTCCTCAAGGAACTCAGCGTCTTACAAACACAACATACCCCAGCAACATAAGATCCCCAGAAGTGGTAGCTTCATATGTTTTGCCCGTGCTTGATTGGTATAGCTCATAGCACAAAAATGAAGCTTCAAGTGGCTTTGAAAAGTCATGTACGAAATCCAAAGTCTTCTCAAGAGACAACCAAACCTAATCCTCAAGAAGATAAGGATATTTGAATAAGAAACAACTGGCGAGTTTAAAAACTAATGAGAGAAGGAGAACAAGTTGCTAACAGATTGTAAGCAATTGTTAACTAAACAAGTTAAAGCTGAAAGTCTTGAATTAAAATTTCATTTTTAATTAAGGAAGTTAAGCTGGGGAGTGTGAAGAATTGGCTGCCTGTAGGTCACCCATGCTAATCAAAGAAAATACGGACCATGAACATTGTCTAAGTGAGAAAAGTCTCCATCCTTAACTTGTCAATGGGCAGGTTTACTCAGAACAAGACAATACATACACACAATCAGCTATCTGATTTCTAATTTACAAAAGAGCCTCAATGCCATTATTACCAAATTGCATTAGCAATGTGTCAGGAAAGGAAGTACTAGTTACAAAGCCCACTTAAAATACATAAGGTCTTCCTTCAAATACAGCCAATGTGGTTTTAGAGTATTATTGTCACCAAGTCACTTCGACACTTTTTTTTTTTTTTTTTCAGAAAATGCATCAGCAAAAATCAAGAGGATTGTTTTATGCAACATTGCTTATCTTTAAACATGTTAAAGAAACTGTTAGGAAGCTTCAGACAGAACAATCTATCAACTGAACTTGTGCAGATAAAGTTAAAATAGTTTACATCAGAAAGCTACCAGTTTCTCTGATATGCCATTTCTCTTCTTCCAACTCTTCTCAAGAAATAAAACTTAGAGCCTTTTCTGCTAGAAACTAAAAGTTACTAGCCAAATGCTCACTAGCTCCCTCTTATTTCAAAATTATCCTGCTACACTGGCACACACATAACAGTGTTCAATAGCAGTCATATCAATATCACCATGAAGATGTCAGGCTTGTCATTCTGATGTGAGCATTCAGGTAAGCATCCTAATCTCCAGGGCTTCTACTCAGACCAGTGAGATGTGGGGGTGCACAAAACTCCTGGCAACACATTAATTTTAGTACCATGGAGCTGCTGTTATAGGAGCAACCAAGCTTGAAAACTTTGAAGACAATCTTGGTATATAGAGAGACAGTTGTTCAAGGCTGTTAATCAAAGCTGTAATTCACTAGTAAGTGCCTCCTCTCTTCTCAAGTCTTGTTCTTACAGAAAACTTTTGCCTTTCACTGCCTCCCTCACCTTTTGGCTCCTCCTCTCATCCTTTCTTCACAAAAATTCACTGACCAGCACTTGCAGTCATTCAGTTACATAAAGATTAAAGAGAGAGAATTTTAAAAAAATTAAAAAAGGCACGTGTTTTCATCATTCTACCCAACTCATTCTGAAAAAAGTATAGTTGCTTCATAGTGATGGGGAAGAGGGAAAGCCTTTTATAGTAGTAATACATTTAACAAATGCTTTGCAGAAGTAATTCTTTACCCCAGGCTTGCATATGCTTATCTAACAAAAAGACTGATTTTCAAATCCATTCCTTGGAAGAAGAAACAAGCCCAGGTATCTGAGAAAGAAAGCTCTTAGTCTCCCTTTGGTGTCAGTTTAAGCTAGTTGAGGTATCTTGATAGTACAGCAGCAGGATGTACTGAGATTTGTGTTTGATGATGCACGTGGAATTTCTTCCAACACCCCAGTCCTAAGGGCTTCTAAGCTACCGCTTTAAAATCCTGCAAACCGTATATATATCCAGGTACATCTGGTTTTTTTCAGGTTAAGATAGAGTACAGAAGGATAGAGTACAGAATTTACCTTAATCTCTGATGCGTATTTTTGTAAATGTCTTTAGCATACAATAAGAACAATTACAGAAACAGATATTTGTCTTCTAGGTACAGCTTTAAAGGACATCACAGATGTGTTGAGCTTATTCAAACCTATTGGAGTCAGCAGTTCCGAAACAATGCTACAAATGCTACAAAACAATGCTTCCAGGCACAAAATGGCCACACCTCTAGGCACTGCAACTCAAAAAAAGAGATATTAAACAAAGCCAAAAAGGACAGGTCTTCATGTTAGTTGCAAGTTCAACAGTGATGCAGTACAGTTGTGATTTGGTTGTTTGTTTCTGGTTTTGGTTTGTTGTTTGTTTTGTTTGCTGTTTTGTTTTTTTAAGTGAGCAACCACAAAATTGTCAATACAAAGATGTTAACAGTTGAGTTGGTGACAGCTTAACAGTAAAACCCAGGCCTGTCTGACACCATTCACTTAATTATTTTCTTTATTGTAAATCTTTAGACTTTAAAACAGCTTGAACTTGGGGGACCTCCTGTTTTCTGTCATTTGGCAACTCATAACCTGCAGGGCTGTTTCATTTAGAATAAAATGTTAGAAAAGTGATCAACAGTAAACCATTGCACTGGGCACTTAAAAGTCTCATAAAGTGAAGAGTTGGAAAGCAGAGACGAATCCCATAAAAACAGAGGAGAGGAGATGATTTGCTGCTTATGGCACACAATTGCAAGTTAATACATCTGGGTTCCATTCCATACATTAAATGTGAATACCAGCATGTGTTTCACAGAAGGGAAAGGAGGTTTTATTCATTAGAATTGGTAAAGCATGTTGAGATCCCAAGATAAAATATTTTAGAAAAACAGAAATTATTGTGCGTTATTTTACTTTGCAAAATATTTTACAGAGCAAAACAACAATTTAATAAAAATACAGTACCCTACTCCCTCGAAATCTCTGAGAAAAGTGCCTAGTTTTTTCATACGTCCATGTTAAAATTCAGGTTACAAAAACCCCAGGAACAGAAATCTTGATTTTTAAGCAGAGATCACACATCTTCAAGTCATGCACTCAGTCTCTTAATTCAATAACTGACCTTAAATATTTAGATTTGAAAATGACAGTCTTAAAGTGCTTACAGATTCAACAATGACACTCCCAAATTATGTTTCGCAAAAGCAAAATAGGTGTCACATTAACACAACTCAAATACCCAAGGGAAGTCAACTTTGCTTCAGCTAATCAAAAAGTTTCCCTTTTCATGGATGCTGAAAATATTCTAGGGTGTGAATGCCAAACACAAAGAACCTAGTCTGAAACTTACCCAAAATATTGTAACGACTCAACACTCAAATAGCAAAAAATATTAATCTTTCTACCTATCACATCTGGTTTTTAAATTCATGGCCTAAAAGTTAATTCCTCTCCATTTCACCCTTTTGACTTTGGCAGTAGAATCGTGTCCCAATACACTTCCTCCAAAGTCCCACCTAGATGAAATTTAAATCTTAACAGTACAGTAATACTAATAAGATATCAAATTGCATCAAATACCATATCTCTGACTGATCTTAGCTGTCATTATTTGCACACACTATGAGAGAAGTGAGGTATCCTTCCTAACATCCCAGTACAGTCATCTGGAGCTTCAGTATGTTTCCTGGGTCTGGCTGTTGCTTGGATGCTGACTGAGCAGTGGTCTGCTGATGACTTTGCCTCACTTTTTATTATTTTTTTCTCCTCCCTTCATTTATTAAACTCTCTTCATCTCGACTCAGGCAATTTTCTTGGTTTTGCTCTTCCAGTCCTCTCCCCCTCCCTCTGAGGGGAAGGAAGCAAGAAAATTGCTTACAAGCTTGACCCAAAGCTGGTTCATCTAAATGGAAATATTAAGAGATTATACCCCAGGTCCTCAAGAATCTGCAATTCACAGAAGTCCATGTGCAGAGGGAGCTTCTGGTTTGCATTACAAACTCACATAAAAAAAAGTCTTAGTTTTATGAAGAGCTCAACCTGCTTACATTTTCTAAGCAAATATTTTTACACTTTACCTGCTTTCCCAGAAAACTACCAAAGCAGAATGTAAATTTTGAACAAGACAGATGTCAAAAGCGATGCTGCTAATAGGGTTGTTTCAATTGTAATTTTTTCCTCATATAGCAGTTTAAAAACTATTCATTTTTGTAACTGTTAGAGGTAAGAAAAATCCTGTTTCACACCTGATATTTTTAGTAAAATGTTGAAGGTCTTGTTTCTGACTGCAAACCAACCTGTTACAAAGGTGTTCTTAAAACACTGCAGTTGAAGTCAGCTGGTTTTGGAAAAGTGGCATGGACGCTATTCTAGCTTGCACATCATCATGTGAATTCCTTGATCTGCTTTCTGAAGGCAGACTGTTACTAGCCATGTGGGAGGAAACAAAATCTAGTTGTCTATTTATAATCTACAGCACTACTCTTGAGAGGAAAAAAAATCCTTTGACTTCTTAAGTGATCACATCCATCCACACAATCAAAAAAAAAAATTCTAAAATATTATTTTTATTGTAATCAATTAATCAAATGTAATTCAAGTTTGGTATTATATTCTATGTTTAAGCTATTAGAAAAACAATTAGGTTTCATGATAACCTGATCAAAGGTTTATAAGCGGTGCTCAAAACTAAAGGTTTAGGAGAATGAAGGAAGGAATTCCTTTGCCTTTTTAACAGGCATGCATTTGTACTCATATGGAAGAAAACAGCAGACAGAAATAAACAGAAAAGCAGTTCCAGAGAATGTCTAACTGCCAGAGAAGGAATTTTTGGGTTAAGACTGACAGCAGCTCTAAAATATTAGCAAAGAAATGATTTGCCTGTCTGATTCTGCTGGCACAGAAAACTTGGTACACCACTTACAAATAAGCAGACGAACATCAAAAAAATGTGTGTCTCAGTTTCTCCTCAAACATCAACCTACAAGAATACATGTTTTTGGCTAAAGCAATATTTTTTGCCTATAAATTTGTATACACTCTAACTCCCTGTTTTACGAGGACTTAATCTCCTCTCAGAAAACATCAGGCAGTGCTACTTACCTGCAACCTAGAAATCCCTCCTCAAATCCATAGTATGTTGTTCAAATCTACCATTCTTTCGATGGAACTATGAACAGACCCCCCAAAAAAACAACCAAAACAAAACAAAAAAAACCCACACAAGAACAACCCCACACCATCTTTGAAATAAAAAATAAGCCTGTTACCACACATTGCTATTTGTGTATCAAAATTACATCTACATTGAAATTTTTCTGTAGTCCACAAAACCCAATGATAAATGAATTCAAGATACTGTTTCTATCCAGAGTAAAGTATGTAAACATGAGTAGACAAATTCAAATCATCACCTCCATCTTAACAGATGCACCAAGTTCATCCATCACTTCTTTCCCCTCCTTTTGCAGGCTAATGGCCCTTTCTTCTGTTATTAGCACATATTAAGACTTCCATTCTGCAATAAAAACTAGTTTTCCAATATTCCCAGGTCAGCATCAGTATTTTGCTAATAACCTTCTTTCCCTCTATCACTTGGTTCCAACTATGAAGACTCACTCCATGGTTTTTTCAATTTTAGAAGTTACCATCTTCCTCTCCACACTTCACATGGTTTTCTTATATAAAACCTGGGGATACAGACAGAAGGCAGGATCCCAAGGGAGAAGACATCAGTGCAATTCAGGAATAGGGACCACAACACAACATAATAGACAAAGACTTGGCCTTCTAAGACAGTGCTCCCGAGCTTTCATCACCTTCAGTGGAACAGATACATGTAACATAGTAGTAAAACATAGCTATGTCCTAATTCACACTCATATCATCGCAGATTGGTTCAAAAAGCCTTTGGTGAGTGATTACCAAGATGTGACATATACATAGATTAACCAGTCTCGTGGAACTGAGTATTTTCCGAGTACTTTCTGACTATCTGAAAAATAGGAGCTGCCATCTTTTTGTTACATAAATGGCCAACATCATACTTAACTAAGAAGGCAAACCTTCCTAAGTAGTATTTTCAAGACTTCTCATACCTCCCCCCCTTTATTAAAAATACAACTTAAATATCAAACAAGGTCCATTTAATTGATCTTACGTCTGTGAAACAAACTGATAATGGTACAGGAAACCCAGAGTCCTAAAGAAGCAGTTTCACTCTAAGTCCCTATTTTTGGAACTCAATTTTTCTTTCCAGCCACAGGAATTAGATTATTGCAGTGGTTCCTTTTCCACTTCATTTACATCCATTAAAACAATACAACAAATAAACACATAGAAGAGCATTAAAGCACACAACTCTTAAATAGTCCACAAAAATAAGAAGTGGCCAAAAAGACAGAGGGGAATACTAGACCACACTGCACTGTATCACTCAAAAGAGCAAGACAAGAACCCAGCTATAAGATGGTTTTAACTTAGGCAGTTACAGATATTTCAATACATACTGAATGCTGACTCTGACCATGTGATGCATTCATCACATTAAGTACTCTCAGGTAAACTTTCTTTCGATCAAAAACATTTTTGAGGCACTATTTTGAAGTGTAAGAAACTCATTACAAAGTTATTCACAAGCAGGTAATTTATTCACAGGAGTGCTGATATTTGTGTCCAGACTGATGTATCCAATTGATATGCATATGCCTTGTTTGTCTATAAGGCAAGGGAGAGAGAGAAGGTTTTCTAATTAGATACTGTGAGGGAGTGAGGCACTGGAACAGGTTGCTCGGAGAAGTCGTGGATGCCCCATCCCTGGAAGTGTTCAAGGCCAGGCTGGATGGGGCTTTGAGCAACCTGATCGAGTAAAAGGTGTTCTTGCTCATGGGAGGGAGGTTGGACTAGATGACCTTTCAAAGTCCCTTGCAGTCCAAACTACTCTATGTTTCTATAATTCTGCTCAGCCACCACCCTTTACACACAACCAGGCAGAAAAAAGACTACACGCAGACCTAGATACATGGCACCACAAAACAAAGAACTTTAGTGCCTGAGATGCATGTCATTATCTTCTCCGAGTTACCGTGTCACACATGCTCCTGTGAGAAGCTCTAACGTAGTCACCACTACATTTGAAATCAGACAAAATAAACTGAAAACATTTTCTGGAGGCCCCAGAAATTGCATAACGTCACCTTGGGTGGATGCAATGAGTTCCAGACAGCCATGTTACAGATGTTCAGGATAATGCCAGTGTTTCAACTTTGTGTGCGGGCAGAGGAAGGTGGTACAAGGGGAAGCACCTTAAAAGGAACAGATACATGTTACATAGGAATAAAACACAGCTATGTCCTAATTCACACTCAAGTCAAGGCAGACTGGTTCAAAAAGCCTTTGGGGAGTGATTACCAGAGCCTTTTCTTCACTCACTGTACCTGTGACAAGCCAAGATAGTGATGTTAATCATTCAGCCATTTACAAGAAAAGAAAACAGAACACGCCCTCAACAAAGACATGTGAAACCCCAGGTGAATGAAGTTTTGCTAAGATGAGGTCTGTTTCTCAGAAATTCCATTTCTATACTTGAGACACCTGGAGCATATAATTAAGGATATATTCAAGGTGGAAAATGCCTAAAGGGAGGTCTGCTATCAGAGCTGGAATCTTTCCCAACCCCCTTAGCTATGACGACAGTAGTGAAGAGCATATTCACTGATGACTGCAGAAGACAACAACATCCAGTGACACTGACTCAAGAAGCTAACCATGAGTTACAAGGCAGTAACACTCTAGGCAGATATTCCACCTTAAGTTAGTATAAATATATTATTATTGGATTAACTCCTCAAAGCCTTAAAGATCAGAGGGGCAAGACACAGTGGATGTTGCAGAGGATCTCCTTAAGGGAAGCCTTTCCCCTAAACTGTCTCTTGGCTTTTACTGTGAACAGCATTTTATTCCATGATTTTGTTTGCACTAAACATCTGAGAGAAGGAGCTCACTTCTTGGAAAACTAGGATATGCATTAAGCAGAGCTCTTTACCCATTTCATAGACCAAGGACTTGCAAACTTCTTCCTCCAATGTTAAGTTACCCAATGTGGTAGGGGATCCGAGAGTCTCATCATTTCCTGAAGCAGCCTTAGCACTTGTGAGGTAATACTTGAATCCCAGTGAACTTGAAAGACTATTTTAGGACAAAGAACATCTTTCAGGTAGGTTGCTAGCATGAAACAGAATAACCAAGCTGTATTGGACCAAACCAACATATGTCTACATAACCTCTTGCAGGAAGATGACTAGGCTGCTGTGAAGTGCCCTTCACAGAGGCTTTTTCTATCTACCACCCCAAAGCTGATCACAACATGGCACCAAGTCCAAGCTAACAAATGCTCCTAAGTTACTTAAAAAATAAATGCATGAAAAATGGTTCCTAGCTGCCTGAAAACCCAAAGCACTAGAAGTAAAAAAATGTTACTTTCTTACAGCTCTACCACACTGCATGTTTGCCAAATAATCAAATCATTTTTTTCCCAAGGAAATCCAACAAATCTATTCAAATATATTTCATGTATTTAACTTTTTCTTTAAGTTTAAATGAATGAAAACAGTAGAGTGTTTAACTTTGGACTAAGATGAAAATAACCATATCTTGTTTGATGTAGTGGTTGGGTAAAGGAACATCTACAAAAAGAAGTCTTTATTAACCTGTTTGTTAATCATTATTTTTCCCTCATTAGACCCTCACTGATCTCTAAAAGTGAAATTCTGCTATCTCCTCTAAACAAAGCACAGCAGTATTGATAGATGTCTTCTCTTTTTAGTAACTTCTAGAACAGAGATCTTCTATCTCAAGTCTACATTGTAAATGCCAAGCATTTTTGTGGAACTGTAGGCAGATGTCAAGTTCTACATTTTTTTTGCAACTTTTCTGATTTATATTTAAATTAACATAGCAGTCAAGATCAAACTAATTCTTGCAAATCATCTCTCATTTCTGAGATATCTGGTATTAAAAGAAAATACGACAACCAAGGCTATCCCAGCTCCAAAACCTAATAGATTTATCGACATTTACACCAACCAGGAAAACTGAAAAGTTTGGATGCTTTTTGATAAAAAGATTGTGTTTTATTACTTATTTGATGTGGTAGTTTTAATCTAGGCCTTCCTTGGTGACCAGTTTGTAACCAAGGAAGGGGCAGTGTTCCCAGTATTCCATACGATTTTTATGTAAATCGGGGTATAAATTAGAAGGGAGGAGAGGCCTTCGCTCTCTTCTCTTTTGGCGAGGTTCGGGAACAGTGAGTCCCTGCGTTGGTCTCGCTTATCTAAGGCTGAGGCTGCAGCGACTGCTGGCCTGACACGTGGAGGATTGGAGAGTGCTGGCCGTGTCTGCCAATCCTGATTTTCTGAGGGACATGGTGAGATTTGTTTTACTAGTTATTTTGCTGATTCTCAGGTTTGATTGCGTATATCTGCTCGGTGTCCCTTTTTGTCCCCTTTAGTCCCTTTTTTTCCTCCTTTCCCTATCCCTTCGGGGGGTGTTTGGATTCCCTTTTGCTGTGTACATAGCATCTTAACTGTATATAACTGTAATATACATAAAATATGTATTTTTATATAACTAGCTTGATTTCGGATTCTTCAATTTGCATAGTTTTTCTCTTTGCCCTGGGGGAAGAAGGGAGGGGGAAGGGGAGGAATTGCTGCTGCGGGTTCGGGCATTTGGCAGGGAGCCAGGTCCGAACCATCACATTTGGCAATGCACTTAAATTAGTACATCCTCTGGCAGAACACAAGCAGACTTTTCAAACAAACATAAATATCCAGTAAATTGTCAGCACACTTAAGCACAATAAACAGCACTACATCATCAAAACATGATCAGGTTATGCTAACCTGATCTGACAAAGGTTTATGGGCCTTTTAAAAATTGACATACTTTTTGCTCTCCTGTCTCATTATCTCCAAATTTGTTTGCCTTTTAGTTTCCATTTCAGTAGAAAGTGAATGATTCTTTTTTTGGTACATATAATGTTACGGTTCAGAGTAAAAAACTACTATGGATTTTGTATTAATATAAAATATTTGCAATGACTCATTAGTTGTCCTCCAACTTTAAAAAGACAACAAAAATGAAAAGTCATTACTTATAATTGCATCTCATGTTGCCATGTTCTGTAACCTTATCTGCATTCTGCAATGGATATAAATTCTAAATCATAATGCCTCACCAGTGAGGTGAGCTGCATCTACCTGACCTACTCCCAAACTCAGCCAGACCAGAGATCAACAACCATGACCATTATCTTGACTGCACCCCCTTAATAAGGGGTGAAAAGGGGACCAAAATGCGTTTAGTTCAGAGAAACAGCTCCTGATGGAAAGAGCAACAGAATGTAATTTAAACTTGTATTTAATATGATTTTAAATACAATAGAATCGCAATGTAGTTTTTAGAAAGCAATACCTGAGACATGTGCACATGTCTGGGCCACAAAGGCCAGACATTTGTCCGTTCAACAGTTCACATTTCAAGTACATCAAATAATCCATACAAGAAACACAAAGCATCTATTATTTTTACTTCCTTGGAGCCTTTGCTCCTTCAGTAAAGATTTTGACAGCTGTCCTTATTTTTCTCAGAAGTTAACGGATGATGTAAGAAAATACCATGAATTTTTATATACATCTTCCAGCAGAATCTCTAAATAACTGAAAGGAGTATTTGTTACTTCATTGTATTCACCAATGAAGTAACCACTTGCAGTAGAGAATATTCAAAAACACTACTACTTATTGCCTAAGGAAAGGGATTAAAGACCACATCAAACCCCAAAAAACTTCCAGCTATCAAGAACTAGAAAAGGCTGCCCAGGGAACTGGTTGAGTCACCATCTCTGAAAGCATTTAAAAGAGGTATAAATGTTGTGCTGAGGGGCGTGGTTTAGTGGTGGACTTCACAGTGCTGTGTTAATGGTTGGACTCAATGACTGTAAGGGTCTTTTCCAGCCTAAATGATTCTATGACTAATACAGGAGAAATCATAACCTGGCCATATATATATGTGTGTGTGTTTGTGTGTTTTCCAGAAAAAAAAAAGCCTGCTTAGTATGACATGTTCAACAATATAAAAGTAAGTAACTTTTAAAGTTAGTCAAAACTATGAGAATCCTAAATTGGAATGTATTTCCCTGTGTCCAATAAACAACAGTTAATTAAAACAATTAGGCATTTACACAAACTAAGATATTGAACCATGCAAAGATATGAGGTCTGCTAAACTCCTCATCCATCTAAAAGACACATCTTCCATATCCTTATATTTTTGCTAAACTGGCTATGAGTATCAACCTGTAGTATTGTAGGGATCACACCACATGAACTGCTCATTATTTAATACTTGTACTGCTCTGGGACCCTCTGATACTTTCTGCTTTCTAAGCTACAGGCTTAGGGCCAGTCGTGCAAACCCACTGGAGGGAAGATTTCTAAATAAATCATTTCAGATGGCGTTATTCCTCCCTGAGACAACAAAATACAGCTCCCCGATTTCCTCTGGGGACTAAGTTCCTCCTTTTTTGTGATCATGGAAAAAGTGCACATCTGTAAGAGTTTACTACTACATACACTTCTTTTACCTGAAGGCTTTCTAACAAAGGTGGTTTTAAATGCTTCATCTACTGGACTGTAAGATTTTCCTTTTACCAGGTCACTATCATCTACTTACCTACACATCTGGTTGGATAACTATAAAAGATGCAGTTCTAGCCTGTATGACATTTTATAGCAATGAAAAGGGACAACAGTAACTTCTGAAACATTAATTTGATGCACTTAGGCAAAAAAAAAAAAAAAGTATATTTACATTCTTGCACCAGCCAAGACAAATAGAAACATATTTTATTACATTTCTTACCAAAGAAGTTGGAAACTTATTTATTTACAGATAACCAGTTGCAGGTACTTCTTTAATAAAAACAGAGCATTCAACATGCCTGTAATCTACCGAAACAACAAAACACAGCAAGTTTTCCAGAAAACACAAAATTCAGATTGGCAACTTCTCTGTCAAAACAGAGTGTTAAAAAATATTTCCCTCTCGATGACTATGAAGCTGGTAACTATGAAAAAAAATTAGCACCCAAACTAGTTCATTTACAACATAGAACAGGCTAAGTCACAGTACAGGGCAGGCCAAGATGCAGCTCTCTTTTCAACAAAATACTTGAGAAAAGCAAGTATTCTTCTTCCGTATACAACATTAAGCTGCTTAGCAATTGATTCCTTATGAGAAATTTAGGAGTTATGCTTTAGAACTGCAGACAGATTTTCATTATATAAGTATATATGCCCATTTTAACTCCATCCACACCATGCACATTCTCCCTCACTCCTTTCAGTAAGAGGCTTATGCCATTCTTACTGACAAAGGATAATTGTCCAGAAGAATATTGCTTGTGGTGTTTTATTAAGTATTTGCTCAACATTCATGCTACAGAATAGACCTTAAAACAAGACGAACACAAACAGGACAGAAAAATAAGCATCACCACAACATTCCAAAACATATACAAATGGGCAACACACTTTGATGATTAGATCAGTAAAAATCTAACGTGTATTTTTAGACATATATGGAAATACAGAGCACTAAGGTGGTTAGTTGTTGAAATACTAAATCCAAACCCTATCCTGATCATGGTTTTTAAAATCACACTTTTATTTACATATCCTTTATTTAGCATGCAGATGCCAGAAGAGCAGTGTAACTAATGCTGAAGAGCAATATAACTAGTGTCAGTTTCCAATGGCACAGCACTCACCTGCATTAGGTTTTCTCAAATAGGAAAGACAACCTGTTGGTTTAAATGGGCCATAATTAGTTTAATGCAGAAACTAAAAGAACATAGAACATACATATGGGATGGTTTGGAAGGGACTTTAAAGATCGCCTAGTTCCAACTCCCCTTCCACTAGACCAGGTTGCTTAGAATCCCATCCAAACCAGCATTAAACACATCCAGGGATGGGGTATCCACAGCTTCTCTGGGCAACCTGTTCCAGTGCCCCACCACTCTCCCAGTAAAAAATTTCTGCCTAATACTTAATTAGAAAATGTACCCTCTTTCAGTTTCAAGCCATTACCCTTTGACCTATCATATGTTATAGAGTAATAGTTCTTGATTGGGGTAGAAACAACAGTAAATGCTACAACGGAATTGTGGGGGGTAGGATGGAACACTGTGAGAGGCAGAAAAAAGTAGCACTATAAAATTTCTGATAGTGAAGAGTGAAAGAAAAGTTTCTCAAGTTCCCCAAGCCACTTGTTACCTAAACTTTAATCTTCTTTCTATGAAAACAAATCCAAGAAAAGAAAAGCTAGATGCAAACAAATGATGCTCAAAAGACCTCAAAACAAAAGGGAAAAGGTTTTGCATAAGAATAGGACTTGAAAAAAACCACAAAATTTAACAATTGTGAGTGAAAGCAAGCCATTTGGGGTGAAACTGTACTTGAAGAAAACAAATACAAATCTTTTAGTAGTTCCTAACTTCACAGTACTGACTAATAAAATTCAGAGACACAGTAGTTAAGTAAAACCAATGAAGAAATTTGGAACAAAAGCAACTCTTCAAAATTTCCATGAAAAGATACTGACTTCATATAAGATACTGACTTAAGAACTTCTTAAACATTGCTAAATTCGAGTAGCCAAATTTTGCTCTATATATCTTTCAACAGACATGTATTTTGCTCCTTTATTCTACTTCCTTATACATTTATATGTTTATACAAAAGTACAGCTAAGTTGGTGAGTTGCTATTAACATTTGAAAATTAAGTACTTCCCAAATTATATTAGTTTCCAATTATGTTAATGACAGTATTCTATCAGACTCTTTCATAGGAATACACATTTTCAACGTATGAGAGAATAGTCGAGTAATGGCTTAGATGACTTTAGTGCATAATAAAGAAAAGCATAGAAAACAACATATCAGAGGTAGAAGAGATTTTTCTCTGTTGATGGGAATTTAGAAGACAGGATACTGGTAAGAAATAGAAGTCAGTCTTTCACTGCCAGATGGGCCTGATGCTACCTGTTCATGTTTCTCTAGCACTACTTGAAATAACTTTCTACTTCTGTTTATTCCTCTACAGGCTGCAAACAGACTACAAAGTGGAGAACTGTTGATGCTCAGCTTCTTAATTCTAACTGGGACCCCTGCTGCTAGCCTCATCTATCCAAATATATTTATGGATGCATTTACTGTGCATCATTCATTTTCATTCTGCAAATTTAATCCAAGGCATTCGCCAATTTACTTTAGTCTGCTTGTCTATACATATTGAGTACAGATAAATCAAAATTAGAGGGAGTTCCTGGTCAATCAACTCAGTACAAATCCCGTGAGATATATTTAACACTGTATGCAGTTTTCAACTGTATGAAATGGGATGATAAGTCTGAGGGGGGAACTAGAAACCAAATTCATAGTTTTTAAAGTTAGTTCAGATTCTGCAGTGAAAACTGCAGTAAATGGTTTAGGTATCTACAGTATTTTGTATGGAAGAGTCACGAGTGAAACCTCAGCACCATAGTGAGGCAGTGTGTTGTACAGATCTGTTTATTCCCAGCTAGAAAAGTCTAAATTACAGTTCTTATTAACATCAATATACTTCTTTCACTAACACATGGCACATCAAACCAGTGGTATCTCCAAATAAAAATCAGACAGACTTCGGAATCAAGGACACTCCCTTCCTTCACTATAGTTACACACAACTACTGTTGCATATCACATCCTACACAGGACAGTGTACACACAATAAATGCCCAAGGGCTAACAGTGCTGCAAGGCATCTCATAATCATTTTGTTGCTTCAAGTCCTAAACAAGCCCAGCAGGTTCTGTGCAGCTGATAAGTTCTCCATTGTAGCAGAAGTGTGTGTGCGTGCATAAGGACATGCAAAGAGAAAATTCCTGCAAACTAAGCATGTGATAAACTACTGACACTATACTTCTGGTCCTCCCATGCTACTTCTTCAATTATCCGGTTTGCTTTAACATTTCCACATAAAAAAAAACCTGAAAGAAATAAATGTTTCTAATTCTTCACCCAGCACCTTATTCTAGTTTGAAATGTCAGTAGTTTTACTTAGGCCCTGACAAGAAAGCGCTATCCCAATCTCTTCTATAAAATACATGCAGCACATACAGAAGGATGAAAGCAAACAGCCACTAACCACAACCAGTGGAGTTTAAAACAAGGAAAGGTATCCAAACTGGCAAAACTCAGCCAGCCCAACCTGGGTCAACCACAACCCTAACATAACATATGACACTTTTTTTCCAGCTGACAGACTTCTGATTTTTTACAGGTAAGAGAAACATTCTGAAAAACAGTGATAATTACTTTATAATAAACACTTTCACAGATGGATAAGAAGTAACATTTGGATCTTACTCACTATACTATCAGGACTTGAATCTAACGCACTAAGGGGGACAACAAGACATTTGTTATCTATGTAATCTGAAGACTGATGTGTACCTTGTAACCAGACAACCCACAACAGATTTTAGAGTTTAAAAATAGCCTTCCTTTATCTGAGCACTTATAAAATATACTAATGGTGTTGAATATATGCTTGTTGCAATAAATAAAAGCCACAAACAGATTAGGATCAAGAAGTATTTCAATGTAAAGCCTAATGACTACAAACTAAGATTTAGGGTTGAGTTACCAGGTTTTAGCAAAGGAACATAAATTATTTTCAAGAGTCAAATGATAGGTTAAAGGATCTGGTAGGATCTACAGCAAAACCTTAATATTCTCACTCTTTTGCTTTGTTGCTAGAAGATGAAAACTGTACTCAAGAGTTCAAGAGAAATTACACTGCCCTGTAACTTCAGGGCAGATCACAATACTAGGCAACAGTACAACAGTAATTTATTTATGAATATCCTACCTCTAGATAAACTAATGAACACATATTAGTCTTGTATGTACTTTCCCCCCCCCCATTCCTACAATCTTCAAATTATTTTGTATTTTAAAAAGAAACAACCATCATCTATGTGGGCTATCTCTCAATCACAACAATATTTTTAAGAGATTAAACACCGATGTTAAGCATCTAAACACACATTTTAAAGAGACTTGGATTTCTTGAAAAATGAGCACTTGCAACCTTGCAACTTACATGGGCAAAAAAGCTCTGTTAAAAGAAATCTTGTTGGACAGACCACTGTTTCACTCAGTGTTATTCTCTACAAAATCTATCCTGCTATTTGAAATTCCCAAACTCACAACACCCATTAGTCAAACATAGCAAAGTACCACTTAAGCATTCAGGAAACCAGTGGATGTTTACTTTGAGGTTCACCTTCAAATGAATAAAGAATCCATATACCATTTATTCCGGTTATCTTTGTTATGAAACGTTTTCAGGTTTAGCCCACTGGGCATGTTGAAATGATAAATCATCTTCAACTATACAAAAACAACCTCACTCAGATTCAAATGCCCAAAGGGAAAATAACATCAACCTAAAGCAGCACAACTTTTTCTACATTCCTTTAGGTTTTAATCCTTGGCCGATTCTGCTTTAATATCTGTAAATTCCATATCTTTAACAAGTAAATACACACCCCCTCTTTGTTTCCCACCCCATTATTTACTCTTCTCAACCTTCCACTCAGCCAGTCTGGCTTGAATATGAAAGGCTCGGGGCACTTGATGAAATACTAAAAGATCTGTTTTGTATTGAAAAAAGTGTCAGAGGTGGGGCGGGGGGGGTATATATAATGCCATTTTGTTATTGTTCTTAAATCCCCCTTTGCTATTTGCATTTCAAAATAAGGAGAGTATGTGGTTCAAAATGAAAACAGCACTTCCATTGTCTTTCATTCCTTCTCCATTTACTACCTGATATCTCACTAGACTTACATGCAAAATGTTGTCATTCCATTAAATGCTACAGATCGTGCTACCTGCATCTCCCTGCCTCGAGTTTCAAACACTGAGACTGTGTGGAACCACAGTTTCAATCTGCAACAGGATGCAGATGAAACCAAGTAGAGTTTACCACTCTACCACCAAGTTTCCTCTATTGACTAGATAACAATACCATGGCATTTCTAATGAAATCAACAGAAGTGACCAAATAATTTTTTTTGTTCACACTACTCGACTGCCTGTCTCATCTTAGATTGCACGTCAGTACGTGTATAAGCTGGCCCATATATTTGCATCTGAGATCAACTGGGTGGAGAAAATCCACTCATTTTACCAATTTGCTTCAAAAAGTATGAAGACAAGCACCTATTCAACAGCATCTTTCCTGAGTGGAAAAGTTGCTCTACTTAACAAAGCACCCAAGGCCTAATAAAGCCAGAAAGACAGAAATAAGCATGAGCCACTTGACACAGACAGTATTTCTACTGCGTAGTTCTACTGTTGTAGCACAGTGCAAATGCATTCAAGGACACTGAACTTCTTACAGGGAAAAAACAGGACTCCTTTTCCATAAATAGAAACTCACACAGACAATTAGCTCCCCACCAAAATAACCTCAGTAGTGATACATACCACCTTATAAAGCAGGAGTGTATTGCAGAACCCAAGCCAATACAGTTTGTTGAATGGTGCAGCATTCAGTCCACAGTGGCCAGACCAAGCAAAGCAAAGGACCAGAAGGCATGGGCTCATAGCATGGGCTATCAGACAGAACCAGGGCTGGGAAAGAGTGCAAGGAGAAGTGGGGGGAGAAAAGGAAAAAAAAACAAGGGGGGGGGCCAAAAATGCCTCCAAAAAACTACACTGAAACCCACAACGCACCACGGTTTTTGTGCCATGAAAAGGGAAATACTGAGTAATTCCTGCATCCTTGCATCAACTCTCACAAGATTTCTGCAAAAGAGGCTCTCTTTTCCATCCCCTAAATCTTAAAATTATACTTCTTATATAGGTTTAAAGCTGTTTAAGGTTTTTGCTCATCTTAATTCTTAACTACGTCCTCTCCTAACCCATTAAATCCACTGATGTGTCCCACATTAAACAAACTTTGCACTTAATTTGCATGATGCTAAGAAAAGCTATGAAAGTTAAGTTGGGCATTAGTTGCAAAGCAGAAGAATCTAACAGCTATTGATCTCACATGAAAAGTAATACACCGATATTGTTCTCACCCAGCCAGAAAAGGGAGGCTCTCTGTCTTAAATTATTAAATGATTAAAAAAACATGTTGCGCTAATACAATCTTCAAAATCCACATCATGTTATTAAAAACCTCCCATGTCTTTTTTTTTAAGGTGTTCTTGCCTATTGCATTATATTCATGAAACAAGCTAACAGCCTTCCAAGACTAGACAAAATAGACAAATAACGGGGGAAACAGCACATTCCTTAAATTAGTTTACATTTTCTTTTTTCATTCTAATTTATTCCATAACAGACCAAACAGAGAGAACAGAAATTTACATGTGCCATGCATAACAGAGATCAATCTCTCCATCCAAACAATCTGAAATTTCTCTGCATTTTGGAAAATCCTCAATTTTTGGTATTTTTGGTGAATCTCCATAATCAGAATTTATTTCATGTTACATTATATAATATTTCAGGTTACAATAAAGTGATTTCTCATCAAGACAGAAAAAAAAAACCAATGTAACCATTTCTCATTCTTGCTTTTTCAAAACCTAGAAAGAAATTCACTCACTCAGTGTTGCAATACTATGAACTTTTAAAGACTATTGTTAAAAAAATACTTTCCTGCATTCTTGTAAAAACAAAAAAAAAAAAAATCAAGGTAATGATATGCAATTCATAACGCAGTACTTCCTCAGCCTCCTCAGATCTAAAACAGTAGCATTTTTTCTTGCTTTCCCTATTTCCAATATGCTGATAGAATTAATTTTATTTACAAGATTGTGGGCTTTTTTTGTTTTGCTCTTAATGCTTAGGATATGGAACTGTGAATATATAAAGACCTTAAAAAAAGCCAAGCAGTCAAAATGAATTTCGTATTTCTATCTTTGTGGGACAAATAATTGTTTAACCATTCTTATTTCTCCTAGAAATGAAAACCTCTGGTGAAGCTCCTTTTTCAGTCCCCACATTCCTCTTGCAAGTCTGTTCTCTCAGTGCTTTGTTCCAGAAAGCTTGTAAGACAGTCAAAACTATACCCAAAGAAACTATACATCCTTCAAGTACTTCAGGTCTAACATATGGCAGACTGCAAGATCAAAAGAGAAACTGTGAATACAATTCTTACAGACTACAAAGTTCCGTGGTAAGATGCCTAATAAACTCACATTATTACAGCTACCCACCCCTGTAGTAATCAGAAGCAGAATCAATAGATTGGTGAGCATCTGGAACAACCTTCTGGATGCAGGGGGGATTTTTATTTTTAAGGTTCATATTGTGATGGAATGGACAACAGTACAAAATACTTTGTACCATTGGGTTGAACCTGCTCATCTGACTCTATTATCTTTAGTTCTTGATTTCTAGTTACAATAGAATCAATACAATCTAAGCATACTTTAGTCTCTTCTTCAGTGCTGTGTTCAAAGATCTCTGGCCTAACGTGATGCATTTACACACAGTTCTCTAAGAAAGGTTGTCACACCTATAACCAGCTTTTATTCAAAGGTAAGATACAAAGCAAGGCATAGTAGAAACTTCTCCCACTCTTTATCCTCTCTTAAGCCTTACCCCACTCAATTCTCTGATACTCATGTATGACCAACTACTCGATACTCAATACTTACACTATCATCTGTATTTCAAATTACAAGGGATACTGGGAAAGCCTCAGCCCAATAAGATCAGTTACTTCTCTCCAAACCATGCTACAACCTGGACTGAAATCCTTCAAAAATGGCAGTAAAGCATGACTTGCATTACCAGGTATGGCTTATGAGAGTCTTTAGCGAGCAAACAGTCTGAAATAATCTATGATAAACAAGAATCATTTCCATGTGCAAGATAATTAATAATTATTACCTATTTCATTGCTACTCTTCAAAATCTCAAGAAAGATCACTTTTATTGGAAACTGTCCTAACTATGACAAGAAAAAATATCTCTAGCTATATGACACTCCATGTGAGAAGAATTCCTACACAACCTTTCTCTATTTTGTTAATTCAAAATGCAATGGATGCAATAAGATAAGCAAACTAAAGAAATCGACAAAATGTATTTTTTGTAATGCTGCTATTAAAATAAATAGCAACTACCTAAAATTCACAAATAAGGCAAAGCACTAGATGAGGTGCTACTACTAAGCAATTCCGCTGGCCACAGGGCAGCTGCATTACTGATTCTCAAGGGCTAGAACAAAACAGGAAACAAAAGGAGGCAAAATTTAAAAGCAAGCAGGAATATATATGTTGCAGTAGGAATTAAAAAAAGAGGTAGCTATATCTCTGATCAGGCAAATTATCAGGGGAAAAAAATCAGCAACAGTCTCCTTCTCTTGAAGAAAAAAATAAATAATAAAAAAAAAAAGACTGACTGGTTGCCAAATAGAGATCACAAGTACAGCATGTATCCATTAGAATTTCTGTGCCCCAAACTCTATCAGATGCTCCAAACATTTTCTGCTTATTTATAAAATATAAAAGGGCACATGTTCACTCAGAGACAACAAAAGTTTAATAGTAACATAGCTTCGATGAATTCTAAAATATCCAATTCCTAG